>NW_021319852.1:0-8045 GCF_001605985.2 Dendrobium catenatum | reverse complement strand
AATATTGCATTTCATTTAATGTATGAATTTAAAATAACTACAAGCTATGAATTTTACTTTGCATTTTATGATAATGTTGTATAATTATTTCATTGGAAACAGAGTCAAATACTTCATTCTCAATATATGACACTAGATAGTTATTAAGTCCAACAGTACTCATTTTGCTACGCAATCGATATTTAATAATCTTCATTACAGAAAATGCTCTCTCCATTGTTGCAATAGCCACTGATAAAGTTAATGTCAGAACAATAAGTTTATAAACCAGTGGATACACAATATTCTTTTTGGCTTTTATAATTTTTTTTACAAGAGCAGCAATGCTAATAAAAATATGAACTCGCCACTTGTACTCATATAAATTATATAAGTTGATAGATGATATTCAAGAGACAATATCAATCATGAAAAAATCTGTTGGATATAACTCTGCAAGATGAATTAACTTTCTCTTATCATAAACAGAGAACATATTGATTGGGTTTAGAGATGTCATACGAAGAAACAACTCAGTATTAGTTTCTAAGAAATGGTTATTCAGTTTTTAAAGTTGTATATCAACAATAATATAAAATAAGTCAACCCGATGGTGATGCACATTTATTATTTTTTCACCTCTTCATACTGACCATTGACGAGTCTTGAATATTGAGTTCATATTGAAATTTCAATGTAAAAAATATTACAAAAACGTGACACTTCTTCTAGTAAAGGCTCTCATCCATTTTTACTCATCATCTGCAATTGTTGTTTGGACACTTATATGAATTTCATTGTATTTATAATATATTGATCATTTCTTTGTAAAGCTTGTGATAATTTATTTGTAATTCCCAAAATATCAATCATTAAATACAATGATAAGACAAATTCAAAAGTCTCCATAACTTATATTAAAATACCAGCTTAACTAACTGATGATTATGTATATATTCTTTCTTGACAATTTCAAACACTCAGGTACAGAAGCATTCATTTTCATCAAACTAATTAGGATTTGAAAATGTGAACTCCACTGAGTGTCACCAGCTCGTTGCAAATTAGTTTGTTGGTTCAAACTGTACCACTAATTAACTCCATAGTGCTTAGATTAAAAATTATTTTATTACAATGAATTACTTTTAGAGCATCAATTCTCTTGCATGAAGTTCCAATAGTATTCAAAATTCTTGAAATAATCTCAAATAAATGCTTTACTTGCCAATGATTCTTTATTATAGCCACTAAGGATATTTGAAGTTGATGAGTAAAATAATAATTGTAGAATGCCTAAGGACCATCTTTTAGTATGAGTATTTTCAAATCATTAAACTCACTTTGCATATTAAATACTCTATTATAATTCTGATTGTATTCTATATATGTTTAATGAAAGTTATGTAAGAAGAGTTTCAATAGATACCTTCAATGTTGCTGCATTTGTTGAAAAAATATGATTAATACTTATGAATCTTTCAATTGTTTTACCCAACTTGTCTACATATCTCACTGCAACAACTAACTATTCTTTTTGTGGACACATCACAAGACTTATCAACTAGAATGGTGAAGAATGAATCATCGATATCATTCATGTTTGAAGTCATGATCTCAATTGCCTCAAAACTACAGATCTCCTTTAATTTTTTTGGCGAAGTCAATTTTAACTTAGCACTTGTATTTTCAAATGTTACTTTTACAACTTCATCATTATGATGGGCAAGAAATTGAAATAGTTCTAAATAACTTTCTTGATTATCTGAGCTAGATGATTTATTATGCCCATAGAATAATAACCCTTGGATAATAAGGTATTATACTGTTTGGAATAGATAACATATGCAAGCCTTTGGGGCATTTTGGAACTATTTGGTGGTTCTCCCCAATTTGATCATGAGAGGAAGTGCCACCCTGTAATTTGAAAATTGAGTGTGATGTTAAGTAAGATATGCTCTTGCTTAAAAGGAGATCTGTTGAAAACTGTCGACTATATTCGATTTCTTATTCACTAAGAACTATCATTTCGCGGGCATGATGAATCATCTATCTCAGATAATTAATGTAATTATTTAGAATTATTTTAATTTTTTATCGATCATAATGAAGAAGTTGGAAAAGTAATATTTAAAAATGCAAGTGTTAAGTAAAAGTTGACTCATCAAAAAATAAAAGGAGATATGCAGTTCTAACACAGCTGAGATATTGTCTTCAAACATGAATGATATCGGTGATTCATACTTCACCATTTTAGTTGATGAGTCTCGTGATGTGTCCACAAAAGAACAGTTAGCTGTTTCAGTGCGATATGTAGACAAGTTGTGACAAATAATTGAAAAGTTCATAAGTATTAATTATATTTCTTCAACAAATGCAACAATATTGAAGGTATCTATTTAAGCTCTTCTTGCATAACATTCATTAAGCATATATAGAATACATAGTCAGGATTATGATGGAGAATCTAATATACAAGAGGAGTTTAATGGTTTGAAAGCACTCATATTAAAAGATAATCATCAGACAATCTACATTCATTGTTTTACTCATCAACTCCAACTATCCTTAGTGGCTGTAGCAAAGAATCATTAGTAAATGTAATATTTATTTGAGATTGTTTTAAGAATTCTGAATATTGTTAGAGCTTCATGCAAGAGAATTGATGCTTTGAGCGCAATTCAACATGATTTAGTAGTTTTTCATTTAAGTACCGAGGAGTTAATTAGTGGTCGAGATTTAAACAACAAACTAATTTACAATGAACTGGTGACACCAGTTGGAGTTCATATTTTCAAACCCTAATTAGTTTGATGAAAATTTATGCTTCTGTGCTCGAGTGTTTGAAATTATCAAGGAATAATTGATACATGATTAACAGTCAATTAAACTATTAAGTCTTTTAACTGTCTTATCACTGTATTTAATGATTGACATTTTGAAAATTATAAATGAATTATCATAAAGTTTATAAAGAAATGATCAAGAAATTATAAATACAATGAAATTAATACAAGTATCCAAGTAATGATTGTAGATGATGAGTGAACATGAATGAAAGCCTTTACTAGAAAAAGTTTCACATTTTTTGTAATGTTTTTGACATTAAAGTTCTACATATAAACTCTATATTCAAGACTCATCGACGATCATCATGAAAAGGTGAAGAAAACAAATTTTGATCATTATCGGGTTGACTTATTTTACATTGTTATTCATATGCAACTTTAAGAACTGAATAATCGCTTCTTAGGAATAATTGCTTCTTAGAAATTAATACTGAGTTACTTCTTTATGTGACATGCCTAAATACAATTAGTATGTTCTGTGCTTATGATAAGATAAAATTAATTTGTCTTACAGAGTTATATCTAACAGATTTTTCATTATTAATATTGTCTCTTGAACATCAGCTATATACTTATATTATTGATATACCGTGGGCTCCGAAAATTCGGCCACGGCCTCCCCGCCGCGCACTAATTGTTTGCTTTTGCTTGAGCGAGGGTAGTTTTAACGGAACTAAGTTCCGGAGGGCTACATTGTTGGAAGGACAGATGGGTTTGAGATAAGACACTACCCAGGAGATTTCGCCCTCATTTTGCGAGGACTTATGATACTGAGTTTCTGGTTTCCTATAGCGACAAGCCCCGTATAGTTAAATTACCCCTCCCGATCACGAGAGAGAACTATTCGAATAGGCTAGTCGTCAATCAGAGTTACGGTATAGAGATACGTGGTATCTGGCAATATAATAGCAGATAGTTTGGGCGGTGATGGATTTGAGTTTTGCGATTTGAAGGTTTGGATATTGGGAAATTACTGAGAAATTTGATATTTAAAATAGAAATTTCACACCTGCACTTAAAGCGGATGGTGGGACATGGAATTGGATGGTCCGATAAGATCCCATGGGTTCCGTCGTCCTGACCATCGTGGGTCCTGGTCTACTTGTTAGAGGAGGTGATACCCACTGACAGGAAGTAATCATGTCGGGAGGAGCCATGGTTGCTTCGCCAAGGGGACATAATGTCTGGGTGACATGTTTGTCTAGGGCAAATTTGAATCCACCTTAAGCTTAACAGATCGGCTTCGTGACCTACTCGATCTATCCTATTGATTCATATCTCAGTTATTGATGCCATTAAGGAGGATTGGCTCTGGCCAAACCGGTATTTCGTGGTTGCCATTTGGCGGATTAAAAGCCACTCGGTTCAGAGGCCCGGCGTTGTCATAATCGTTTAATCCTGCGGCTGCCATTGCGGCAAACCGCCGGTCGAGGAACACGTACCACGATCCTTGACTGCAGGAGACTGTTTAGAGAATGGCATGCATAATGATTGATTTTTGACTAGACATTTGACTCTTTTGTGAGCAGAGTAGATATTTTGATTTGTCACCCGCAAATGTTGTGGATGGTGGATTGGATTTTGCTTTAAGTGTTGAAGATTTAGATTTCAATTTTTAAAATCGTTAATTATTGGGATTTCCTGGATTTTTAGTGCATTTTTGGATGAGTTTTGGAATTTGAATGAACCTCCGGTTCGAGATAAATATTCAACACCGGCCATCATCGTGGGGTGACCTCCGAGGTACACTTAGAAAATTATTTGAATTTTGTGAAAGTTTGAGGTCACTTGAAAATTTGTGAACCCCTCGGTTGAGTATCCTGCATCAACACTGGCCATCATCAGGGTGTTGGGAGTCATTTTTTATTTATTGGATCTTGTCAACTCGGCCAAGCTATTGATCGAGGATCAGATTTTTGTAGGCTTCTGTGGCCTTTGCTTCGTGAATTTTCTTGATTGTAGGCCTTGAAGGCCTAATTGAATATATTGAACAAATACATAGTTGCCCAACCGTTGTAGTCGTTTTAAAGTTTCGAACCCTATCGACTACTATGGTCCTATATAAGAAGGATAGGTTCGAACTAGGAATTCACTTATTGGGACCGGCAGCATCCCTAGACGTCACATGATGTTACCAATAAAAACGCCTCGCCAGGACCCTTTGCGGGTTGAGCATTTAATTTACCCTTGATATACCTATGTGTATACAACTCGGTTGCACTTGTGTGGGGGGGTACTGTTGAAGTATTTGTAGTTGTGCAAGTAAACAGCCAGTAGTGCGCACCAACTTTTTCATTTGAGAGGTATATACACGCCTTCTGTCCGTTAATACGAGTGTGCGGATCCGGTATTGGCATTGCGTTATAGATTGTAGACGACCTTCTGTCTGCTGGCATAAGTGTTGCAGATCGGTGGGCGTTGCTTGTAGATTTGTAGACGCCTTCTGTTCTGGCTTTTATAAAGTGTGCAGATTCCGTGGACGTGCGTTTGTAGAATTTGTCAGACACCTTCTGTCTGCTTGCATAAGTGTTGCAGATCCGGTGGCGTCGTTTTTGGATGCCATGAGGTATTTCCTTATAATTGACATTGACTCCCCTTTCTCATCCCGGGGACGGAGCTTTCTGGGCTTTGGAGTCAGATTGCTTTGAAGAAACTCCATTGTTGACGGTCGTCAGTGTAGTGGACTGTTTAATTCTGGTGTTGTGAGGCACCAGAACTATTTTCTTCATAAGTGTAGGACTAAGAAGATGACTTGGGACACAGAAGTTTAGTTCTAGTTTGTTTGAACCTTTCCTCCCATTCTGTCAGGAGGTGTCCTATCCCCGATACATCGAGTTGCCCTTTACCCGTACATACCTTGCAGCATTTTGTCCACCGAGGTCGTAGGTAATATATGTACTTGTGTCCAACATGAAAATATCGTTGTTCTTTCAATACAGTTGTTTCCACAAGTATCCATTTGCAGGGGACCGCTGTATCACCACTATGACCTCCTAAAAAATGTTTGTCAGAAGACCATTGCTTCTGCATATATCCACCTCACCAATCTCGGGTGGTTTGTTGTATTTTTGACCCTGCGTAGGGATCGTATAGGAGATACGTTGTACTTGTGCTCACAGTGGATTCGCTGTGTGCATAGCACATTACACACTGTTGTCTATCCACAAAGTCGCCTTGTGTTCAATAGGCAGGGACTGGTTGTATTCCACTACGACCTTCTAGATATATTTATAGAAGAGCAGTTGTCCCTTTATACCAATACCCACCATGTTCACCAATCTCAGGTGGGTTTTTGTGATATTCCTTGCCTGCCAGGGGGGCGAATCCATTCCATTATTGGCTCTCCATTTGCCCATCTCAACAACAGGCAATTGTAGCTTATTATATTCATTGGAGGTCCGTGCATGGTTTACGGATAGAAATCACTTACCATTTCTTAACGAGTTGAACTTAAGATTTTAGCTAAGTTGGAACTCTTGTATGAATTGTTAGATCACAGATCAGATCGAGCTTGAGTTCAAAAGTCTTCATGAAACTCTTGTTCAATTCAATGTTAGAAGTTCACTTGAGTTCGACATTAGCTTACAGTTCAACTAGTCCCTTTGTATTTCAATCCGGCTCGAAGTTCAAAGTGCAGTTCAAGTCTTTGGTTCGGAATCTTTGAAGTTCCTTGCAGATCATTAATGTAATGCTTCACTTGTACTTTTTGTTCAAAGTCCTCTGGAGTCTTTATATGTTCATTTTCATGTTCAAGTTGATTGAGCTTTATTCAAATATGATTTTATTTCATTTGGATTTGATCTCATAGAAATCATTTTTATGTTTCGTTCAGGCTCATCTGTCATGTACTCAATCAGGTATCAAAAGTCCACTGATCTGGTCCAACCGTTGTTCGTGTTGAGCCAATATTGTCTTTTGAGTTCCAAAACAGGTTCAAGATAGATAATATTCTCCCAAATTTCCGCCGCCTCCGGGCGTACTCCCCGTTTAGGGGAACAATGACGGGAAAAACTGGGCCTTTCCCTCCACAGCTAAGAAAGCACGTGTATGGTATGCTGCTAATCTTTCGAGGACACCGCGGCCTCGTGTAAAGTCTTGTCCCCACCACGCTAGAAAGCGTGTATGGGTCTTCTTATCGGTACCTGTTGCAAGAGAAAAAAACAGTATGTTCCCCACAAACGCGGGTAACTTATGGTATCCAACTTCGTCGTACGCATCGCATCGGGTTTCCTTCCCACCAGCCTAGAAATCGTGTATAGGTGGATTGTTCTGGTGTGTTTACAGAACTTCGAAGAAGAGATTATGGAACGAAGGGATCGCTCGCCTACCTGACGATGGAGTGTCAGCGCCGGTTCCCCTCCCAGCCACGACTAAGAAAAGACGTGTATGGCAGACACCGGAACTCACACGCATGCCGAGATAAAGGAGAGAACAAACAAGGGTTCCAGAAAAATTATTACCTTCTGGGAATCGGCAGGACCGGCGGTATGTCGGCAGATGGAGGGCTCGGCATTGTTGATGCAAGGAGAGGGCAAAGGCATGTTCCTCTTTTTTTGATTAATGTATAAATAATAATGAAAACACAATTATAAATTATAATAGGGTTAATATTATTACATTATAATTAGTAAATTATTAAATATATAATAATTAAATAACTAATTATAATTAATCAGAATTATAATAATAAATTATCAAATAATTATAATTAATAAACTATTATTAAACTATTAATATATAATTAACTAATTATCATAATATTATTAAAATAGATAATATATAAAATAAATTATAATTATCTATAATAAATTCAAAACTTGTTTTAGTAGACTTTACATGGAATTGAGCCCGAAGAGCATCCGAAAGTAGGAAGTTACTTCTCTACGGAGTGATCCCGTGGCGTTACGCATCAAAATGTCCCAACTTCCGAAATCCACGGAAGAGCGGGAACTGACATCGGAGAGCAGTTTCGAACTGAACGAGAGGCGGAGAGAAGAACCGCAAGGGGGAAAGTTTCTTTACTGCGAGCGTGCTCCACAACGTATAATTAGCTATCCGATCCAAAAATAAGTTGAACTTCGATCGGTAGGCAGGAAGTCGATTTAGAGACGAGCAGTGACCAGTACGAAGGAGCGAGAAGCGACGAGCTTCTGTGTTTTGTCCCGATCAAACATGCCGGAGCTTCCGATCCTCAGATCGGCGAGTTGTCATCATCAATGT
>NW_021319851.1:8735-14011 GCF_001605985.2 Dendrobium catenatum | reverse complement strand
GGGTCCAAATGGGGACGTCGAGGCATATTTGGAAGGTTCAAAGCATAAATTAGATGACCAAATGATACCCTAATATAACATGATTATAGTGGAATCAAGCGGCTCTACAAGATGAATCCAATGAGCCCAAGCTTAATTCTGACATCAATAAGACACGTAAATGTTTAGCAAATGCTCTATGATCAAGATGATCAATATGAGTCGTTCAATATAGCACATTGGATTTACCTCACATCTTCTCCATTTTATGGGATATGTCATTCTCAAAATTTATAAATAGGCCTACACTCTCTATATGATGGGGCTCGAAACATTTAGTTAGAGATTGGAGAGAGCTTTGAGGCTTCAAGAATCTAGAGCTCCACCCAAGCACAACAACAGGCGAATTTTAGACAGCAAGCTGGATGACTACCCGGTCGCCAACCTTCGACTATGTTTAGAATTCCAACCCACCCGATTGTCATCGGACTTCCGCTCGACCATTGTGGGACCACCACCCCACCCAGATGTTGAATCACTGCCTCGCCGTCGATCGCTACCGACTAAGGTCGGACCACTGCCCAGTCTCCAACCATCATTGGACATCCGATGGTCCGTAAATATTCATCGGACCACCGCTCTTCAATCAATCACCGTATGACCTCCGACCACTGTAGCCTGCCAAATAGTTGATTCAATATAGTTGATTCAATATGAGTAGGAGTATTAAAATGGGTTTTCGGGTTGGGTTCTGATCAAACTTAGAATTGAATCAGGTTCAAACGAGTTGACCCAAACCCTACCTAGTTTTGTAAATGGATCAAAAATTCAGACCCAAATCAGACCTACCGGGTTACCTGGTTGACCCAACCTAGCCCACGTACCTGGAATACAATCGGTACATCGAGTTCTGGCGCAAGCGGGTACATGGTGCGAGGCAGGAGTGGGATTGTGTTGCGTATGGTGCGAGTGAGGGCTCGGCCTACGTAGAGTGCAGGTGCAGCTTGCGCACGGTGTTGGCGTGGGTCCGGTTGCGGAATCTGAGCGAGAATGAGGCTTGTGTGGGAGCGCTCGTTGCGGTGCGAAGAGTTGCAGGCGAGGACGAGATCCAGTGCGGCATAAGAAGGAGCGTTGCAGGCGAGCACGAGGTGCGAGATCCTTTGCAAGCAGGGTTTCGAGTCAGGTTTATGGGTCATTCAGGTTGATTTCAAATTTTTGGGTCAATCTGAACCCAACCCGATTTTAGAAACGGGTCAGAAAATGAAACACAAACCCAATCCGTCTGACAAATAAGTTGACCCAAACTCGAAATTTTTCAGATCAGATCTAAGTCAAGTTTCAGGTCGGGTTAAATATCGACACCCCTAAACTCATATTGTTATCTATCATATGAATACATGAAGTTAAAAGATAAGGGATGATAGGTGGTATTACTAAGCTAGCCAATATAAGGGAGAGTAAAACATCATTAAGTTCTGATTTATTAAGATTAGTGAAATTGATACATATTCTCCCGATTTCCACTAACTTTTCTCATCATGATGACATTGGCAAGCGAGCGAGGACGGTGGACTTCTCTAATGAGCTCATCCTTTGTACGCATATCATGTTGGAAAATTTTCGATGTGAACCCACACATAAAAATTAATTACATATTAGGTATTATCTTATCTTTAAGCATATGAAAATTATGATTAAAATAAAATTTAATTATTACCATTTAGTTTTTGTAGGCATCTCATTAATTTTGTATAGAATTTATTATGTGTGGAGACTAAATGTTTTTTATTTATGGGACAGGCTAAGAAAATTAAAACGTATTTAATTACAAATTTGATAATGGCCACTAGTCTAAACTATTGATTCTTGCTTTAGGCCAAGTCCAACCAAACTACATATCCGTGTTTGGCGTCCGCGAACTGCAACAATTGAACGGCAAAATGTATTCCATTCTTGTGTTCGTGAACAGTGTGAAATCAATATTGGTGACGCACTTTTCACGAACGCTTTTTTTCTGGAAATAGAGAAAGCGGGGGTTGAGCACGTGGAGTTTGGTTGAGAAAGAATAAATACGTAATATTCATTTTTTTGTGTTAAAAAATAGAATTCGATTGAAGATGAATTATCAAACGATCATTAGTGAGCTCAGAAGGTCAGCTGTGGTGATAAAGCATGATGAGCTAGCATGTGGCCAATTATCATTTATAGGACAAAGTAGTTGGATTATTAAAGGGCATGTGGTTAGGTTGCCCCCACAAAAATAGCAATATTGCAAGGAACCTTTTTTTAAATCGGCAATTTTTATTTGGCAATTATTTTTTCGTTGTTTTCAAGAAAATATTTATGTGCAGAAACTACTTTCTACAGTGGCTTAGGCTTCGTTTAGGCCGGCTTTTTAATTGCTTCTTAAAATAGCTTTTTAGTTTTAAAATTAAAATTTTACTAAAAAACTGTTTGAAGAAGCAGTAAAAAAACCGTCCCAAACAAAGCCTTGCAAAAAAAATTACTTTCTTCATAGTAATATAATAATCAATTTTATAAAAAATTAAAACAATGTCAAACAGATCTTTAATATTGATCAAGAAAATTAATTTCTTAAGATCATTAATTAAAATTGTGATTTTATATAAAAAAATTCATTAGTTAAAATATATCTTACCTTTATGACAAGGGTTTAGGTGAGCAACAAATTTTATAATTTATTACTAAATATCTGGAAAAAGAAAAATGAAGGTAGGTGAGAGCTGCGAGCACTTTAGAGCAGGTAAAAATCACGTGATTCATAAGGATTGAACCTTAGTAGGTATGACTAATTTGGTCGTCGTCGCAATTTAAGCGATCTAAGTGTTTGATTAGTTGGGAATATTTTAATATAAATTTATGAAAGATTTTTTGATATTTTTAAAAATTTTAACATATTTATTTTAAATTCAATCATGTTTTATGATTATATCAATTTTTATAAATAAATGAAATATTATATATTTTAAAAGATTATAATAAAAACTCAAAGATATTTGTGTTAGTATTTGAAGCATATGCGTCTTTAGTTTTTTTTTTTATTTATATAAAATATTTAAAATTTTGAATACATTCACAATAAATTTGCAGATATTTATGTTACATCACATTATGATGTTTTTATATGCAAATTAAATATTATATTTAAGATATTTGAATGAAGGGCAAACTTTTTTCTTATTTCTTACGAAAATTAAGAACCAAGCTGACCTTAATAGGTCTAATTATTTTTTTTTTATTTGAAAATTTAATTATAATTTTCGCACGCATCTTAATATATTAGATCAATTTTAGGCTAGTTTCTACTATTTTTTAGTATAAATTTTTATAAAAATAAAAAAAAAATTATTAAAAATTAATTTAAAAAAATAATAAGAGGATTCCCAAAGGAAACCTAAATACAAACCTAATCTGAATAAATGTGGGTCCAACTTAGAAATTTGATCAAAATATTTTAAGTTATGCCGCTGCAGTTGGGGAAGGAAGGTATTCTTTGGGGAAAAAAAATGAAATATATATGAATCAAAATTTGGTGGTTGAAGTTTTTATATTATGAAAATTATTTTTTAATAACTCGAAACTCCCTTCAATTTTAACTTAACTTTGATGATATAACTATCATAAAATATTTGCACATAAGACATAAGTTTTATTAGTCTTAGTAGTTTTACCCCATAGGACATCTTCTCTTATATAATCCTGTGAAAACTCCTACATAAGAAGAATACATTTATATCATCCATCTTTTCATCCCACAATATACGAACAGAACTATCTCTAAATTTTGTATGGTTATAATTAAAATGGGTGTCTTGACAGGAGACATTTAGCGAGATCTTGATTACTCAATTTTGATATTAGGCACTTAAATGCCTAAGAAATTATCTATGCATGAAAGAATCAATACAAATTGCTCGATCGAGTTTATGAAGATTTTGGCTAAAGGCTTTCGTTTTTCATATGAGAATGACTTGAACTTAAAAAGTGCTTAGAGATCGAAAAAAATTGTAGAGTCATATCTGAAAATAGATACTGATCGATAATTATTACCAGCAATTATTGTAGTATGACTATCGTAGCTCGATCATCATCACCTGAACAAACTTGAGGACATCCACTTTAAAAAACCTACAAACTGACACAGATAATCAAAGAAAGTATTCATTCATTCACTGAACTAATTTGTGGACTTCCACTTAAAAAAATAATGTACAAACAAAATCAAAATTACTTAGCGAGGTGGTTCATCCTTCACCAAAAACCTCCAATTCAAAATTACTTGCGGACCGTCGTTGTTTGACTTTGAATTTCGAGCAATACCAACGGTCATCTTTATCCCACCAACCATCTTAGTGGCAGATTCACCAACACTTCAATTTTGAACATAATAAAAAAAGACTTCCTTTGAAATATAAGAACATTATTCTTCTATTATTGATATCTGATAATTACAAATGAATATATTAAAGATTCTTTTTGGATGACTTTCTTTTTTATTCTGAAATTATTTTTTAGTAAAAAAAATTTTAGTTTACGAAACTTTTTAATTTTGTACTTAAAAGCTATTTTGGAAAGCAGTAGAAAATCCGTCCCAGACGAGGCTTCATTTGGGATGACTTTTTTATTGCTTCTTAAAATAGAATTTTAGTACAAAAATTTTAATTTGAACCAACCCTAGTTTTATTGAAAAATTATTAGCAAATCGAATTTATTTGGTGCCATTTTTGCACCAACCCTAGACTTTTAATTTGGTGATGTTCGTGCTTATTTTTGACAATGCCTTGTCTAAAATAAACATGAATGTCACCAAATTGTGCGTTCATTTTTCGATATCTTAGGAAATCAAACGGGAATAATTTCTGATTATAAAAATCAGTTTAAGCAAGTTTAAACTTGCCCCCCTAAAAAAATTGTATGACTTCACCACTGTGATAAGAAAAAAACATTGATATGATAATCTTTATTTGAACCTGAAATAGAGCCATTGATCCTTGAATTTAAAGCATTTGAATTGTCAAAGAATTTATTGTTCGAAGGATCTCTTTTTGATATTTTCGCAGGCTTGATAAGAAAAATATTCCATGGTCTATGGGAGAACAACCACTTTTGACAAGGAATAAATGCATAAATATTTATAATATGTTTCTTCCTATCTATTTCTCCTTCTTCTCATAATTTATCTTTCTTCTACTTCTGCCACTTGAGATAGTTTAGGTGATAATGTAAAGTCATGCGCGACTTATTTTGATCTATTGGTTGAGAACTTTGACTACCAG
>NW_021319851.1:0-8635 GCF_001605985.2 Dendrobium catenatum | reverse complement strand
GGCTCATCTGATAGCTTCAGATAAAAAGTTGGTTTGAAAAAAATTATTTTGTTTTCATTTTCTCCAAAAGCTCAATCTTTCTTCATAAAGAATAAAAATTTATCATAAATAGTTATTTATGATGAAATTAGGCAAAAAATCAACTGTTAACTCACATGTTTTGAAATCCAATAGTCCCGTAGTATGTTTTAATGATTACAAATACTATTAGAAGTTTTATTAATTTATTCTTGCATCACATTTTGGATATTTGTTTTTCTCTGCGGCTAATCATTCAGGCTCAATACAATGTAACGTCGGGGTAAAAGTTTGTTTGTATTTTACAGAGTCTGTACTTTTTATTTCTTGTGTTCATTTCTTTATTACATTTATGCTAGCTTGGCAACCGTGGACGCACACATAAAGGAGCTAAAATTGAATGTTTTAATTTTTTTGGTTTATCATTCTAGTCGGTCCATATCATACTGTATAATTTGTTCAAATAAAAATTAATTAAATGAGATTAATTAAAATTGAGACGATCTAGTATATTAAGAAACCCAGCTATCTAGCCAAAAAAACCCGCTATCGAGCCAATTTTATTTGTATTTCTTTTTAGTTTTTTGTTACTCTTTCTTCCTGAATTGATTTTTAAAGCATCGGTCAGATGAAATTTTCAGAAGATTATGAGTCTAAAAGAAGAGATTAGTCACATAGATTATCATATAAAAAAATTATGTTATTAACCTTCTCATATACGAATGGTGTTTATGTTATTTCGTATGAATGTTTTATATTTCATAAAATATACATTTTTTCCTCGTACATTTTTGCATAGTAGTTACATTTTTTTTTGTGGGAAAATTTGGGCTTTGCCCTTCTATTAAATGGTAACAGTTACAGAGAAAACAAAACCTGTAAAAATTATAATTTCAACACCTAAAACAGAATATATCCAAAAGGATCAAAAAGGTCAAAACCGGACTCAGAAACAAAAAGAAATCAGCAAATCGGTCAATAATGAATCTCCAGAATCTGGATCAACATTAGCCCGAATAAAATCGAATAAGCATCAACCAAAGACTCTCCCCGGTTGCCAGAAAATTCCTCAGATCGTAGAAAATCCTCCAGTTGAATAAACAGAAAACAGTCAGCCATCCATAAGGAGCAATAAACAAAAAACTCCCCAGGTTGCCAAAAAGAGCCCCATATAGCATAAACAGACAAGTCAGAATAAGTTGGCCGTCCAAAGGGAGAGGATAAAAGCTGATTTGAGTCATCATCGTCCGGTGAGAACAAATAAGAATCCAAAGAAAAAACTGAATTCTTATTACTCCCAAGACCTACTCCCTAAGCCAAAACACCTTGGAAAATCTTACTTCAACCTTTCTACATTTTTCCTATTTTAACGATTTTGCTCTTACAACTATCACAATCTTTTGTATGATGGCATTTACAGTGGACTGATTCGATCCAAACCGTCTGTCATTCCTTTCCCTCCAAATAAAGTAGATAGAGCAGCAAAGCACTAGAAAGCAAAAATTCTTTTGTGTAATATTAATACCGGCCAGATCATTAAAATATTCAAAGCATTGTATCATAGTGGGCATAAGAAAAAACTCATTCAAAGCAGGTAGAAGGTGCCTAACAATCTTGAACGTGTAATCACATTGAAAAAATATATGGCTAATACTATTTTCCCCAACATAGCATAGAGAACATTCCCTGCCAACCATAAAGTTCCTAATAGCCAAAGCTTCAGCAATTTTAAGCCCTCCCAAAACAGCCATCCAAGCAAAAGAGGAATAACGGAGTGCATAACGTTTGTGCCAAACATAAGGATACCAAGCAACAGGCTGTAAATCCCGGTAATAATGTGAATAAAAAGTTTTGAAACAGGCCGTATCATTACCAGCCCAAGAGATGGCTTGGCAAGGATTATTAAAAATTGGCACCTTCCTTATATGATTAACAGCAGCCAAACCCTAATTCTCAGGAACATTCCAAACACCATTTGTTATAAAATCTTTAACCGCAGTGGGAGAAGGGGATATATGAGAGATAACCTCTTCTAATGGTTTTCCCAGACACCAAGGGTCCCAAAACATAGATAGATGGCAATTTTCACTACCAACATAGAAAGTAACACTATCTTGGATGTTCACAGCAGTTTTATAGATTGTCTTCCAAAATTTAGAGGCTTTAGAATGCGTCTGTTTCCAAGGGGACTGGTAATTTTGTCTCATCCACATAGCAAGCATAGAATCCTGATTATATAGTCTCCAGATAAAAGAGCAAGCATAAGCATGATAAAGAGAATCTATGCTAGGAATACCCAACCCCCCAAAGCATTTTGGAAGACAGGTTTTATTCCAGGCTACATCTTTAAGTAATTTAAAATTTTATCACACCATTTCGGTCCAATCTCGTACTTACATCATTGAATCTTTAACCTTTAGTTTATTTGATTAAATATCATGTCCAAGTTTCAACATCTTGCCTGTAACTTCTATTTTATGACACTACATCAATTGAGATAAAACTTAATAGCCCTCTAAAGTGTTTATTTGATTGCTTGTGAATAGAAATGATGTTAAATCTAAATATATTCATGTGTTATACTCAATCTTAGTAGCATACGAACTCTATGAGTTTTGACCCGAAAACTTATAAGAAGAGAGCGAGAGAGAGAGAGAGAGAACACTAGCTCAAATAGGCAAATTATTATGTGCGAAGTCCGGATGTCGATCGGAAACCGATAAAAATGCGTCACGTCACCTCAAAAATGTACCGCACTATAGATCACGATACCGCTCGATACCGAGTTCGGTAGCAAGCCTAATCTCTCGCTCAAATATGTGAAACATCAAGGACAGAAAATACCAAAAAATTCACTAGATTCAAAAAATCCAAAAGGCTCCTCTTCATATTTTATTTATAATGCTTTGAGTACTACATGAAAGATCACATCAATAGAATGAATAAAAAGATACATTATTTCATGAATCTACATACAACCCTAAATACTTGTGGCACTTTAGCTAGCTAGGAGGACAAACATACTTGAACCCAATTTGTCCGTTTCTATGTGAGCTCAATAATGCCAAGTCTTGATGGACGAGTAAGTGTAGGCGAGTGGCATAGTGACTTATGTATCCAGAGAGCTGTAGGGCCCTGGAATCACTGGCAACCACTACTAAAGCATCATGAAGCTTTAAAATTCATGAAGCTTTGCAGAGGGAGGCGATTGAGCTTAGGTTGCAGGATTCATACATGAACTCCGAGGTTGATTCACAATGACAAACCGAATAGGGGTCTTTGAATAGGTGCCTTCCTTATAATATTAGCGACAAGCAAGGTCAACAATATCTCGTCGTGAAGGAGGAATTTTTATTGGGTCCAGCGTCCGGGACGTTGCTCTACGTTCGGATGCCAATAAAATGGAGCCACATTGCTGCCCAAAAACCCGCCCACACCCGTTGTTTTGACGATTATTTAGCACGTGTTTTGACGATTTCCGGTGGGCCCAACGAGCCGACCCGGATCGGGCGCGAAAATTTAAAAAACCCTCCTTTTAAAAGGTTTAATAACTTTAAGCGGATTATTCTAGAGACGTTATACAGGATTTAGGATTTAAAGAGCGCAGAGAAAGAATTTGCGGGAAAGAGACGAAAATGGAATTATCTTTGGATGACCTCGAAGGGTTTGAGGAGATTGAAGAGATGTATAATATTGATGAAGGTTTCATAACGGGGGATTTTTCTGATGGAGTACAAGTAATTTCTTCTTTATATGGAAGTTTTAGAATATAATATTTGAAATTCTAACTATGTGTCCACCTCTTCTTTGTTGCTCGATCTACTTATATTGTAACGGTCTAGATAACTGATTACCGATATACCTTGGTACCGACCAATACCATGTTTATTGTGCCGAGTCATTTCAGTACCGAGATTCATTTTCGAGCATATTCACGAGTTCCACGTTCATTCTACATCGGTACCGAGCAATACCATGATCATAGTACGGTGTACCGAGCTTATTCACGAGTACCGATCATTGTACCGAGACGAGCAGAGTTTTTTGAAATCCTGATTACCGATATACCTCGGTGCCGACCAACACCACGTTCATTGTACCGAGTCATCTCAGTTGGACAAGCTAAGCAACCTCATTAGACGTAAACTATAGCATTTGTCCATTTATAACAAATCACTCCTTCCGTATATCCCACTTCATCAATAACATATGCACAAGAGGAACATTCTGAGAGAATAGAGGCAATAACAGGAACTGATTTATGTGGAGTTGGCCAAATCTATCAACAAACTGTTCTCCGAATTGAGCAACCAAATGATTGCAAACTTCTCTAAAAGTCGAAGTTATGCATCTGAAATGAATCTTTAGAGAATATCCTTGCATAATACAAAATATATAAACAATATTTAAAACCTCTATTTAAGTTTATACCGAGTGATACCTTTCAGTACCGAGCAATCATACTGTTTAATATCGACCATCGTAAAAAAAAAAAAAAAAAATCATTCAATATAAAAATTTTAATTTATATTATACCAACAAAAAACAATATTTGAAACATCCATTTAAGTTTATACCGAGTGATGTATTTCAGTACCGAGCAGTACCAAGAATTCATACCGATAAATACCGACCATTGCAAAAAGATTAATTTATATTATACAAACAATAAACAATATTTGAAACCTCTTTTTTAAGTTTATACCGAGGGATACTTATCAATATCGAGCAGTACCGAGCATTTATACCGATTAATGCCGACCATTGCAAAAAAAGATTTATTTCAATATAAAATTTTTAATTTATATTATACCAAGAATAAACAAAATTTGAAAACTCTATTTAAGTTTATAACGAACGATACCTATCAGTATCGAACAATACTAAGAAGTACCGAGCATTCATACAGAGATGACTTCTTAGAAACATTGAACAAATAATTATTAATAAATATTATGTTTAAGAATATTGAAAATTTGTATATATATAACTTCATACCGAGCTGTACCTATCAGTGCCGAGCGTTCATACCGATTTGTACCGACCACGATGCTGTGATTAATTATAGATCTTTTTCACAGCAGGCATTCAAAGTTTTACAACAGCATTCAAAGTTTCAAAGCAAACCCTAACCCTAAACATTTGATTTGTAAAGTTTTTTAACAAGAAAAGTATATTCCAAATTTTTCTATGCCTGGAAAAAATGCTAATCTAAGGCATTGTTTCTGCGAAGATGATCAACCAAAAATTTTCTTCGGAAGGATGGAAGATGCTTCTGAAGACGATGAATATCACCAGTGGAAGCTCAAACGCCTCGTTTTTTTTAATTTGGTAAAGTGAACCACTGCTTCTTTTTTCTTTAAAAATTTCGCGTTATTTTCCGGGTCGGGTTGTCGGGCCGTGGGCAATCAAAACGCACGTGCTATATACACACTTCACGGCGGGCCGGGTCCGCGGGTCTTTATTAGCTACGTGGCAACATTTTACTGGCGTCCAAACGTAGAGCTACATCCAGATGCCGGACCTAATAAAAATTCGTGGAGCAGAGCAAGCAAGTTTGATGTTGAGTTCTTCATTGAGGGGGTTGAGTGACGAGCGCACTAGCTTATAAGGAGCTCACTTATAAAAAGTGGGAGTTAACTCCTTATTACGCTCGTTGTGGAGTCGGACCCCATAACTTCAAAACTTGCTTTCCTATAGACTCACAAGATACATGCCCTTCTATCACAATAAACTAATTACTTATTAAATACCTACAAGACATGCAAGTAAATAAATTTATATTAAAAATATATAATTTAATTTTTACCCATTTTAAATAAAAAATAAGGTATGAATACTAAAAAAAAGTGTTTAGTTACATCCAACCAAATGATAGATTTGAAATCTTAACTATTTTTGAAATTGAAATATACTATTGTTGTGTCCTGGAATATTCACGGCGATAGAGAAATATATAGTTTAATGTCTTAGCATTGTACGAAGATCCAGCACACAAACAGATAAGAGAGAGTGTGTAGCGTTTTTAAGATACACTAGGTTTTTTACGTGAAAACCCCTAAAAAGGGAGAAAAACCACGGGGCCTAGTCTAGTTTGAATGAATCCACTAGTATTTGCAGTCGATTACAAATGAGGCCCTTCTTAGGGAGAAGGCATTGACTTGATGGCACAAATACACATCATATAGAGCGCATTACATTATGGGAGTTACAATAATCAACATAGACATTTATTTGGTCATCATGACCATAGTTGATAAGATGGATGTCGAAAAGACCGTAGTTGGCAAGAGACCGGAGTCAGAAAGATCGTTGTCTAGTGATGGAGGTCGGAATGACCATAGTAGGTGACGGAAGTCGGGAAGATGATAGTCGGCAGGAGACAGGAGTTCGAAAGGCCGTAGTTGGCAGGAGACCGGGGTCTGAAATACAAGGGCCTGAAAGACTGTTGTCTGGTGATGGAGGGCGGAATGACCATAGTAGGCGACGTAGGTCGGAAGGACTGTAGTCGGTAGGAGATAGGAGTTCGAAAGACCGTAGTTGGCAGGAGACCGGGGTCTGAAAGACCGTTGTAGTAAGGTGGTACTCTAGTAGAACTCTGTGCATCATGTGGTGGCCTAATAGAAGTTCGGGCTTCAGGTGGTGGTCTGGCAGAAGTCCAGACCTCAGGTGGTGGTCCGATAGAAGTTCAGGCATCAGGTGGTGGTCCGTCAGAAGTATGGGCCTCAAGTGGTCGTCCGGCGAAGCTCATGCCCTTAAGTGGTGGTCCGACGGAACTCCGACATCAGGCGGTGATTTAACGGAGGAGAGGGCCTCAAGTGGTGGTCCAGCGAAGACAAGGGACACAAGTGGTGGTCCGGTGGAACAACGATGTCAAGCGGTGGTCTAGCGGAGGTGAGGGCTTCAAGTGGTGGTCCAACAGAGCAATAACGTTAGGCGGTGGTGCGGAGGAGGTGAGGGCCTGTCCGGCGGAGCAACGACGTTAGGCAGTGGTCCGGCGGAGGTGAGAGACACAAGTGATGGTCCGGCGGAGCAATGACGTCAGGCGGTGGTCTGGCGAAGCTCAGACCCTTAAGTGGTGGTCTAACAGAACTCCGGCGACAAGCGGTGGTTCGACGGAGGAGAGGACCTCAAGTGGAGGTGCGACGACGACGAGGACCTTAAGTGGTGGACCGGCGGAGCAATGACGTCAGACGGTGGTCCAGCAGAGGTGAGGGCCTCAAATGGTGGTCCAGCGGAAGTCCAGCGGTGGTCGAGGAGGAGCTTATTCCTTCTCTTCTTCCTTCTTCTCTTCTTGCTTCTGTCTCCCTTTTCAAAAGGAATGAGGGGTCTATTTATAAATTTTTGGAGTGGCATGACCCGTAAATAGGCGAAAGATCAAGAATAAATGGGGAGCGGTTGGATGAACGACCGATATAGAATCCCTTGATCATGTACCATTCGTCAGACATTTGAAGGTCTTAATGATGTCAGAATTGAGCAATCTTGGGCTCATTGAATTCGTCCCGTCAAGCCGCTCCATTCGACTATAAGCACATCATGTTTGGAAACTGTTTCGTTAGGGGTGCCAACTATTTTAAGTCACTTTCAAGATGTTTGTAGAATTTAAAATAAATATTAATTCCTATTCACACCCGATGAAACCAATAAAGTCTACTAAACTTATTCTTTTATACAACATATTTTTTAACTTCAAGCAACCAAATCAACCCTTAGAGAATTACCTAAATCCAAAGACTTAATTTTAATCTAATAAAGTTTGATAGCTAGAAAGGTACATCTAATCCGAAGAAAAACTACAAATTTGTCATACTAGTTTGAGGGTGAGGTTGCAAGGGATCCACCCCACCCCTGCTTAGGAACAATTATTACGTCCTCCGACCGGACGTAGAGGAACGTCCGGTCGGAGGCCAAATCGCGCCAAAAAATAAGAAATACCGAGTAATACCAAACAATAGCAAGGAATACCATCACGTGAAGACCCAATACCGAGTTATACAAGCTATACCGAGCAATACCGAGTTGTACAAAAGTTGTACCGAGTTTTTCCTAGAAAAAACTCGGTACAACTCGGTATTGCACGGTATAGCTCGGTATAACTCGGTATTGGTCTTCACAGAGCGGTATTCCTCGTTATTATCAAATAATACCTAGCAATACCGAGCAAATACTGAGTTTTTTGGCAAGATTTCGACTCCGGTTTCTCTACGTCCTTACACCGAACCTAATAAAAGTTCCCTGCTTAGATACCCTAATATACCTAAATGTCCCAAGACTAAATAGTTCACATAAAAAAAACAAAGGCGAGAGCGTTGCAGGACTCAAGATCTGGCACAATGGCACGATCATCGCTCAAGATTTTGATGATTTTTATTATATCTCTTTATTTTTTATTGTATAAGAGTTGTGTAAATAAGAAAAAGATAGAATAAGAGATAAGAAAGATCTATATAAATTTCTTCCAATTTTTATAATGAATTTCCTGATGTGTAGTTTTACAACTTTTTTCACGATTTCAAAATTTTTCACATTAAAATATGCATTTTTATTTTACTGTTTGTTTCATTGCATGATTTACTTCATCCCCCGGCAATCACAACCCATGATCCCCTTCATC
>NW_021319850.1:38152-74757 GCF_001605985.2 Dendrobium catenatum | reverse complement strand
AATAAGCTATCCATGATTAAGGAGATTAATATCGGTCATCTATTCAAACCACTCCCAACATACCCTTGATCTCCCTCATATTTACTGGTCATGCCACTCTCAGAATATTATAAATAGACCCCTCATTCATCATGGAAAGAGGGAGAAAGTAAAAAAGAACCATAGGAGGAAGTAAGGAAGAGAACGAAGAGAGGGAAACTAGAGTTATCTTGCCACCAGACTACTCCTCGATCACCATCGAATCATCAACCATCGCCAGACTATCAGCGTGCTTCAACCTGGCCACCGACTGATGACAGACTTCTAGCCAGCCACCAACTCACATTGGACTTCTGTCAGGCTACCGACTAAAGCCGGACTTCTACTCGACCATCATCAATGATCTTTTTGGCCATTATCACCCACCGGCTATAGTCCTTCTAACCTCTGTCGCTAGACAACCATAATTCTAATCTCAGTCATCAAATCATAATTTTTTAGACCTTTATCGCCTACCAGCTACTGCCCTATTGACCACCGTTATTAGACTACGGTCCTTCCGACTTCAGTAGCCAGACAATGATCTTTCTGACCACTATTGCTTGTCTACTATGGTCCTTATGACCTCTTTTGCTAGACAATGATTTTTTCTACCTTCGTTACCCGCTGATTACGGTCCTTCTTACCTCTGTCTCCATACTATAATCCTTCCAACTCCACTCGCCTAACAACGATTTTCTAACATCTATCGCATTCTGGCTATGATTCTTCTAATTTAATGCATATTTTAAGATTTAAATATTTTAATTAACTTTCAAATTTATCTATGTATGAAAACCGATATTACTACTAGACTTACTATGTTGGTAGAAGACTAGAGAACCTAAGAGAATAGAAAAATAGAAAGAGAGGAATGTTATGAACAAATACTAAAAATTCATAAAAAGAAAGCTCACTAACAAGTGAAGATCATCTGTGAGATCTAATATATAGCAAAAAATTTAAAATACTCATCTTCATCCCTTATTTAAAAGGTGTTGTGAATCTGATTTCAAGAAATATAATTTTGATGATAGCAAACATTTATGATACTTATGCTTTTCTACGACTGCCTTGCCTAATAACGTTTCAGATCCACAAGGTCGAGTGCAACTCAAGCCAGCTTAGGATTGGGTAGACTAGGGGAAGTCTGTAAGGGGTTTTTTACCTTTCCTTGAGTTGATTGTAATAAAGTGGGTCCTGATGCTAAGTAATCTTGCACAAACACTCAGGAAAAAATTCTATCTGATTTTAGCGTTTTATAATTTTGATCATATCATTCTGGACGATTAGTTAAAAATGGAAACTCTAATTATGACATCCTGATTAAGGCAGCCGCAATTAAGCAAATCTTCCTAGACGATATTAGCATCATCTTGGAAGATATGCTCAAATCAGAAAGAAACAGCCGCTAGATCTATTTATGCATATTTTATTTTTGTACATCGTCCTGAAAGATGCATTATAATTATTCTTAAATTAGCTTGATAATTAAAGAAAGAAATTAAGGTTTGATTGCTCAATCATATCTTCCTAGACGATCGCAGGATGATCTGGGACAATCTGTTAAACAAACCTTAGTTTCTTCTTGGACGACGTGAATAATGCTCTAGATGATATGTATTGATTTGAACTAATCATCTGAGACGATCCTTAATTATCCTAGATGATAAGTTATTTTTTTATCGTCTAGACATGCATCCAAGGTGATATTCTGGATGATATTTGACGTTTTTACTAATCATCATGGATAATTATGAGATCGTCCTGGACAATCATGTTATTTTTTCATCATCCAGACATCCATCCAGGGTAATATTCTGGATAATATTCAATGACTTGAACTAATCGTATATCATATCATCCTAGATGATCTGAACAAAGGAACCTTCTAATTATCCAGACTCTCCCAAATCATCCTGGCTGATTGAGCTGAATTTGAACTGATCGTACAGGACGATTAGTTAGTCGTCTTGGATGATCTTTGATAATTAATTAAAAATTAGGGCAAATTTGAAGCCATTTTATATAAGGTCTATTATTTCCCCTATAGGAGATCTTTTGTTGCTATCCTGACCTAAGAGAGCCAAGAGAAGAGGGAGAGCAAGGGAGAGAGACAGAGGATTTTATGAGGGGGAGTTTATGAGGAGTTTCACAAAGGTTGCTCCAAGCAAGGATCCAAGTTGTCTTCTCTGATCGTCGTCCCTAGTTCCTTAATGGTTTGAGAGAGGTCTACTTCAACGACTGATTGAGATTCTCTGCTTGCTTTAGGAGGAAGTGAAAGGAGTTGAGTTCTCTGCCTACTTCAGGAGGAAGCGAAAGGAGTTGGGTTCTCTGCCTGCTTCAAGAGAAAGCAAAAGAAGTTGGGTTCTCTGCCTCACCGGGGTCAATGGAAGAGAGTTTTTGTACGGGCTCCTCTTCCTTACTGTTGGGGCAAAAGGAGAGACACTGAGCTTAGTGAAATACCTGAAGGAGAGGCTCCTAGGAGTGGACGTAGGTCAAGTTGACCAAACCAATATAAAATTTGATGTGTTCTTTTTTATTGCAATTTTCGTATTTAAATTTCCGCACTTTAATTTCTATGGTGATTGCTTGGTTATGTTTATTATTTTGTTTGAGAAAATTTTTAAAACACCAATTCACCCCCCTCTTGGTTAGCCTCGGGCTAGTTCATAAGGGCTTCACATCACTAATGAACTTTGAAGTGGTATTAGAGCAGGATTCATAAAAATGGGTTTCTAAAAACTTTTGAATTTTGATCCATAGCTAACTTCGGTAATCATAATACTGTGTAAGGGTATTCTATTACCCGACCACCTTTGTTTGACAATATACCTTTTGACTTCTAGAAAACTCGCATGTCTACATTTTTATAATTGATTGACTATCGTATGTGGATGCTTGTTAAAGAAGGCTATTCACCTTCGTCACGTAAAATTAATGGCATTAAAACTAAACTTTCTTTTACTGAATAGACTTTTGATGATAGGAATTTAGCGCAACTTAATATGAAATGCTTAAACTATTTTTATGTGCTTTGAAATCGGAAGATTATATGCGTGTTTCAACTTGTGCTGCTGGTAAAGATATTTGAGATAGATTGAGTATTACATATGAAGGAACAAATAAAGTTAAGCAGTCTAGGTTGAAGATGACTATGAACTTTTTGTATGAAACATACTGAATCGATTTCAGACATGTATCCTATGTTTACTCAAATTATCACCTAATTGTATACCTTAGGAAGAAAGCCAACTAACTATGAAAAAGTGAATAAAATTTTGAGATGTTTTCATTATTCCTTTAATACTAAGATTACTGCAATAATTAAATCTAAGGATTTGAATACTTATTCTATTGACAATTTTCTTAGATCACTCCTTACTTATGAGCAAGGTGTGAACCAAAGACAACTTGATGCAGGTGAGAAAAAAGAGAAATTGTGGCGCTGAAAGCTAACGATATAGATACTAATTCTTTTGGGTCTAAAAGCGATGGTGTTGCCTTAATCACTAGGCAATTTAAAAGTTTTTTAAGAAAAAATCACCAGCACCATCAGAGGTGGAAGAAAGGTAAGGATAGCAAAAAATTTAAATTTACTTCTAATATGGTTTTCTTTGAATGCAGGAAGCCAGGACATATAAAAGCTGATTGTCCTACACTTAAGGCTCACCCGAGCAAGGAGATGGGTGAGGAGAAACCCAAGTTCAGAAAAGATAAGGACAAGAAGTGGTTCCAAAAGGCTTTCTGGACAGATTCTGCATCTGAATCCGCTGAGGAGGTAACTATAAACTTGTGCTTGATGGCAGATGATCATCTTGGTCAGTTTTGTTGATTCTTGATTAGGTTGTTAAATCTAAGCTATTGTCCCAAGGCTAACTAAGAGGGGGGAATTGGTAATTTTAAAACTTTCTCTTAGATTTAAAATTTGAAAACCTTTGATTTAATTAGCAAATTAATTAAGACTTTAAAACCAAAATTTTCAACCCTAGAATATAAATAAAATGCAAACATTTAAAAGACACAAAGATTTATAGTGGTTCAGTCAAACACGACCTACATCCACTCCCTAAAGACTCCCTCTTCAAGTATTAAACTATTAACAAAGTGTCTCTCCTTTTTCCCCCACAACAAGGTGAAGAAGCATTTACAAAATCTCTCTTCCACCAATCCTAGGTGTGGAAAAGAACCGTCATCCTTTCACACTCTCTAAGTGTCAGCAAAGAAACGTTGTCCTTTCACACTCTCTAAGTATCGGTAGAGAACCGTCATCCTTTTTCACCCTCCTAGTGAAGGCAGAGAACCCACAACCGATGTTGAAGAACTCACTTAAGAGCCTTCAAAGGAGATGGGCAGAAACTTGAAGGAAATAAAGAGATCTTTGCTTTGGGTAACCTTGTGAATCCCTCACAACCATCTCATTTGATCTCTCACACTTCACTCTCATAATCTCTCCCAAACATTCACACTCAATGATCCCTCTCAAGATAAATTCATAACAAAGGCATTTTGTGGCAGTTTTTAGGACTTCTTATATAGAAAGGACATGAAAAATCATCCAAAAATTGAAAATTATAAGAAAACTATCCTATGATCGTACTGTACAACCGCATATCATCCTGTATAAATGAATAGTGTCTCATATGAATTGCTCGTACGAATGCATAGTGTTCGTGTATTAACACATAGTGTCCCATACGAATCACTCATATGAATGCATAGTGTCCCATACGGGACACGAATCACTCGTATGAATGCATAGTGTCCAGTACGAACACATAGTGTCCCGTACAAATCACTTGTACTAATGTATAGTGTCCCATACAAACATGTAATGTCCCATACGAATCGCTCATACGAATGTAGTATCCTGTACGAATCATCAGTCAGAACACATAGTGTCCCGTACGAATAGTTCAAATTCGTTTGTATAAATCATTCATCGTACATTACAAACTATTCATAAAAATCTTTGAAATTATCGGGATGAAAAGGGACCCGTCCAATTTAGACTCTGGACATCGTACGTACGATCAGTTATGAAAATTTTCAAGTTTATTTAACTGTTCGTAGGAGTTTATAACAAAACAAATCATCCATACAAAATGAATTCGTATAGTATGATCATTTTAAAAAATTTGTAAATTTTAAAAACTCCCCCATTGTGTGTATGCACAGTTACTGAATTAGAATCACACTCTCTCTGACTCAATAAAATAAAAAAATACATACTCCATTTATAATGAACCCTAATATATTCTAATTTGAAGTCTTCAATAATCTGGAGTATAATTTTTCAGAAATATTAGCATACACACAAAATAAGTATAGAATGGAAATATTATGAAATATAAAGATGTGAGCCATAATGTTTATTATTATCAAAAATATAAACTCATGAGCAATGAGTCGTAAAAAGTTTGACCAAGAAGAGGTATGCAAACTAAGCTATAAACAATTACTTAAAGTTTATGAAAAAATTCATGCCTCATATATGAAATTTAAGAAATTGCATACTAGCATGAAATTAGAATTTATAAATTTACAAAAAGTGCATGAAGTTTTACGTAAAGATCACACCCAAATTGATAGCAATCACATGTCATTACTTTATGAGTTTGATGAGTTAAATAAAAAATATTCTGAGTTAATCATTAAGTATGATTCATTAAAAGCATCATACACTACACTTTAAAATGATTTAAAATATATATGGATGAATCTGAAAGTAGGGAGCACTATTTGAAGGTTAATAATATTGTTTTTATAAAGTGCTAACTTAATGTTTAAAGCTGAATTAAAAGCACTTGAGGAAAATAGGACTCTACCCACACCTGATCTAAAAGTTTTGAAATCTAGGAAGATGCACTATAACCCGAATAGATTACTAAACCCTTTTTCCTGGTGTTAGATGTTTTTCATATTATATGTTAAGACACATTTCACATACTTTCATTATTCACCATAGTACACATTAGGTGTGGAGACCTAAATTGCATGATTCACAACATAACACATATACATTGCATTCCTCTTTTTATAAGAAGGGCCCAAACTTTTTTGGGTTCCTAAATATGATGTTTGATGATTTTGTAGGCTTGCTCTCACAAAATGCCTCGTGAAAGCATGTGGTACCTAGACAGCAGATACTCATGACATATGACAGGAGAGGCCAACCAATTTGTTTCGCTGGATGCCAGGGTTGGGGGCAAGGTCACTCTTGGAGACAACACCACCAGAAAAGTGGTGGGCACAAGTATAATAGAAAACTTCAAGAATCTTTTGATTAAAAATATTGTTCTTGTAGATGGACTAGAATATAACTTGCAAAGCATCAGTCAACTGTGCGATAAGGGCTCCATAATAAATTTTTGGCAAAAACATGCAATATTAATTTGAATAACAATACGATTTTGTAAGGAAAGTGGATCAATAAAATTTACATACTTGATTTAAATAACATTAAATATACTGCTTCATTTTGCTTAAGAACTACTACTGATGAGTCTTGGTTGTGGCAAAGGAGGTTATGTCATGCCAGTATGAGAACCCTTAGAAAGTGATCCAAAAAAGACTTACTTAAAGGTGTCCCTAAGCTTAAGTTCACTAAAGACAACCTGTGTGATGCATGCCAACAAGGGAAGCAAGTCCAATCCTCTTTCCATTCCATTAAGGACATTAACACCTCTAGACCTTTAGAGGTTCTTCACATGGATTTGTTTAGACCCTTTAGCAATGCTAGCTTAGGGGGGAAATCTATGGATTTGTGATTGTCGATGACTTCTCAAGGTTTACTTGGATTAAATTTTTGTCACATAAGAATGAGTCTTTTAATGAGGAGAGTTATCTCTTAATAAGCAAATATTAGTTTTGAATTCAGGATCATTAGCTGATTTAATAATTGGATCATCATTAATGATAGACTCAGCCGCCAATTTAGTTAAAGGAGTTGCACTTACCTCCTGAAAATCAACAATTTTAAATTCAAACAAAGGTTTGTTAACTCCCTTAATTTCAGCACCTTGAGATGAATCGGCAGCATAGACTTCTCCCTTTCAATTTCAGGACATTTGAATTTAGAATTTGAATTCAAATTGATGTTGAGATACAGCATATTACCTTCCATATTCACAGGATTTGTCAAATGATTTGCTGAATTTAAATTTTGAATTTCCTGCATTGAATCAGTCGTTTCAGCAATTTTAGGAACAATGTTGGGAATTTCAGCTCCTTGTCTAAGTATCTTATCTTCTTCTCCCTTATTTTCCGCAGCTTCCATAGCTGTCAAATGATCTTCAGCAAAAACTGCACCAGCAATTGCGTCTCCTTCAACATCTTCAAAGGCTGCATCTTTGATATTAACACAAACTTCCTTTGATTTATCCAAGGTTGAGACAACTTCAAACAGCTTTTTCTCATGATTGAACCTTCTTTTGTTTTTGAACTTCACATGCATCCAAGGCCCAAAATTATAATTCTTAGATTTCAAAGAACTGGAAGGGATCTCTTTAACAAAAGTATTTTAATTATGTGTAGAATTAGGACACACATTCTCATTATGGTCGATTATTCCACACTTGAAGCAAAAAGCTGATAAATTTTCATACTCAAATTTCTGAAAAAATTTACCATGAACCCCTTCCACCCCTTCCACCCAAATTCCAGAGGGGAGTTTGGAATTCAAATTAACTCGGATACAAGCTCTAGCAAATTCCCTTCTCCTCCATCTAAACATATTACCATCCAATAAAATTGGAGTTCCAATTCTAGAAATAATTCTAGTGATATTGGATTCATCCCAACAGTGAAGTGACAAATGAGGAAGACGAACCCAAATTGGAGAAGAAATTTCATTCAAAGAATGAGGAGAGAAGGTAGGAGACCAATTATCTAATCCTACCACAAAACCCCATACAAACCAAGGTCCTCCATTAAGAACTCCCTCCTTGGCTTCATGAGATTAAAAAGAACAAAGAAACCAATCTAGACAAAGCAATGTAATATGAAATCCTCCAAATTTCGACCATTGCTTTTTTTAATTCTAATGCACATTTAGAAAAAGGACAATTTTTTCTAAGAATCTTAACAACCAAGGAATTGTTCAAAATTTGAACATTAGATAATTCATTTTCCTTGTCAAGAATGACTACATTTTCATCTCCCATATCATCATGAATTTCACTTAATTTTATTTTAATGTGAGGTTTTTTAGTCCACACATTAGGGATATCCAATTTTGGAGAAATAATTGGAATAACCATGTCCTTCTTCAAAATTTCAGCAAAACTCCCTCTTGAAGAAGATGCTTCCTTGTCATTTGCTCCATTAATGATAGTCTCCAAAGGTTTAGGCATATCAAAAAACAAAATTATTTCTTTACCTTTGCCTGAAATCGGCAAAGGTTTTTCTCTAGCATTTAAACCTCCCTCTTTTATGACTGGAGGGGATTCCAAAATCTGAAAAGAAGAGATTCGATTGAAGGATAATCTACCTTTTTAATCCAACATGATTGGACTCGCGGTAGATAAAAAATTTTATGTGTTCCTATCATCCTTGGATGACCGGCCACCATCTTCCATCTCCAACAATGCCACACGAATTCTTCAAGATCTTCTTCCAAATCCTTCCTTAATTTGTGGAGCTCTCTTTCTACAATTTTCAAATTTCAATTTCCAAATTACGAGTTACGACACATATTTTTACTTGATGAGTTTGATTAGTTAAATAAAAAACATATAAAATTAACAGATGCATATGATTCCTTGAAGTCATCTTATGTTGAGTTAGAAAAGTAGTTTAAGAAGTTAGAAAATCTCAAAGCTTTTGAAAATGATAAACCAACTTTCCATGCATCACATAATATTAAGAAGAAGCATCACCACCCAAGTAGATTATTAAATCCTTTTCCTGGTGTTAGATATTTTTCATTTGTCATGCTAGGATATATTTCTCACAGTTGCATTATTCACCATAGTACACATTGGGTGTGGAGACCTAAATTGCATGATTCACAGCATAACAAATATGCATCACATTCTTCCTTTTATAAGAAGGGACCCAAACCTAATTGGGTTCCTAAATATGCTTTTTTGATAATTTTGCATACTTGCTCTCTCAAAAGATCTCATGAGAGCATATGGTACCTGGATAGTGGATGCTCATGACATATGATTGGAGATGCCAACCAATTCATTTCACTGGAGGTCAGGGCTAGAGGCAAGGTCACTCTTAGAGACAAAACTACCAAGAAAGTGGTGTGCATATGTATACTCAAAAACTTCAAGAACCTTTTGATTGAAAATATTTTTCTTGTAGATGGCTGAAACACAACTTGCTAAGCATCAGTCAGCTGTGCGATAAGGGCTTCATCATAATTTTTTTAGAAAATACATGTATTATTAGCTTGAATAATAAAACTATTTTGTTGGAAAAGTGGATAACCAACATTTACATGCTTGATTTAAATAATATTGAATGTGTTGCTTCATTTTTGTTTAAAAATTATTGATGATGATTCTTGGTTGTGGATTAGGAGGTTATGACATGCCAATATGAAAACTCTTAAAAGAGTGACCCAAAAGGACCTAGTTAGATGTGTCCACAAGCTTAAGCTCACCAAAGACCACCTGTATGGTGCCTGCCAACTAGGGAAGCAAGTGCAATCATCTTTTTATTCCATTAAAGATATAGCACCTCTAGACCTTTAGAAGTCCTTCACATGGATTTGTTTGGACTCATTAGCACAACCAGCTTAAGAGGGAAAGTCTATGGATTTGTAACTATCGATGACTACTCAAGATTCAGAGTGAGTCTTTTGAAGAGTTTAGATCCTTCTCCACTTGGATTTAGAAAAAGTTTGGTTGTGAGATCTTGACCATCTATAGTGACTATGGGGGAGAGTTTGAAAATGAGAGATTTGGAGACTTTTGTGAAAATAAGGGAATTAGCCATAACTTCTCAGCTCCTAGGATCCCTCAGCAAAATGGGGTAGCTGAAAGGAAGAATCAGACCTTAGTAGAATTTTCTAGAGCCATGCTTGCTGAGTATTCACTTCTTAAATAATTTTAGGCTGAAGCAGTAAACACAACTTCTTATGTATTGAACAGGGTAAATGTTAGAGACAAACTTGATAAGACACCCTGTGAGATCCTTAAGGGTAGGACAACCAACCTTTCCCACCTCCATATCTTTGCTTGTAAGGTTTTTATTCTTAATAATGGGAAGTCACACTTAAGGAAATTTGACCCAAAATCTGATGAAGGAGTGTTCTTAGGATATTCAAGTGTTAGAAAATCCTTTAGGGCGATTAATAAGAGGACATTGGTGGTGGAGGAGACAACTCATATAGTATTTGATGAATCTGATCATAAGGAGTCTAGAGTTGATGATGAAGATGATGTTGGAGAGATTTCTAAAGGAGTTGAAATTTTGGAGAAGAGGGTAGATTCCCAAAACACTGAAGGAGTAGGTGAGATTACCCAAGGAGTAGAGAATGCAAATCTGGAGGAAAGGGTTGAACCTACACACACCTTACCTAGAGATTGGAGATATTTTTTGAGTCATCTTAAAGAATTGATCTTAGGAGACCCTTCTGAAAGTATTAGAATTAGATATGGACTTAGGAAGGAAGTGAACCACTATGTCTTTATCTCAATGACTAAACCCACAAATATTAATCAAACCTTATCTGATGAGTTTTGGATCTTATCCATGCAAGAGGAATTAATCAAATTTGTTAGGAATGATGTTGGGAGCTTCTAGAAAGATTAAAGGGAGAAAGTATAGTTGGAACCAAATAGGTCTTTAAGAATACAATGAATGATTATGGTGTGGTGATTAGGAATAAGGCGAGATTAGTGGCTAAGGGGTACAACCAAATAGAAAGGATTAATTTTGAGGAGACCTTTGCCCCATGTAGCTAGATTAGAAGCCATTAGAATGCTACTAGCCTTTGCCTGTTATAAGGGATTTAAGCTTTTCCAAATGGATGTCAAGAGTACCTTTTTAAATGGGGTAATAAAAGAGGATGTGTTTATAGAGTAACCCCTAGGTTTTGAGAGTTTCCAATTTCCAAATCACATTTTCAAATTAAAAAAGGCCTTATATGGATTAAAACAGGCACTAAGAGCTTGGTATTAGAGGCTTAACACATTCTTACTAGAGAGGGAATTTGTTAAGGGGAGCGTAGACACCACCCTTTTTCTAAGGAAAGTAGGAGATGAGTTACTCATTATTCAAATATATGTTGATGATATACTTTTTAGATCTTTTGATAAAAAGTTATGTGATGATTTTTCCAAAATAACAAGTAAAGAGTTTGAGATGAGTATGATGGGAGAGTTGTCCTACTTTTTGGGATTTAGCATAAAACAATTAGATGATGGAACCTTTCTAAATCAATCAAAGAATATAAAGGACATCTTGAAGATATATGAAATGGATAAAGCCAAGCCAATAAATACTCCCATGATCTCCAGTGTTCAGTTGGATAAAGACTCAAATGGAAAATCTGTTGATCAAAAGAAGTACAGAGGGATGATTAGATCTTATTTTACCTGAATGTTAGCCGTCCTGATATAATAATTAGTGTTTGTCTCTATGCTAGATTTCAAGCTGATCCTAAAGAATCTCACCTGATTGTAGTTAAGAGAATTTTTAGATATCTTTTTGGGACCCAAAACTTAGAAATCTGGTATCCTAGACATAAAACTTCTTTTAAGATTATTGGATATTCTGATTCTGATTTTGCAAGATGTAGGGTGGATATAAAGAGCACTTTTGGGGCTTGCCAATTTATTGGATAATTTTTAGTCTCCTAGTCTATTAAAAAACAAAACTCTATTGCACTTTCTACTGCTGAAGCTGAGTACATTGCCTTAGGGAGTTGTGTGGTCCAAGTCCTTTGTTTGAAGCAATAAATTCTATATTTAGGAGTACCTATAGGCATAATTTCAATCATTTGTGACAACATTAGTGTCATTTGCATCTCTAATAATTCTATCCAACATTCAAGGACCAAACATATTGACATAAGGTATCACTTTATTAGAGACCATGTGACCAAATGAGACATTGAGTTACACCATATGACAACTTAGAATTAATTGGTTGACATCTTTACTAAACTACTGGATTTTGACACTTTCAGCATCTTAAGGACCATATTAGGTGTGATTGACATAAATACATGAACTTGATGTTTTTTTAATTCGAAATTTTCTTTTTCATTGCTTGTTGTTGTTTTTATACTCTTTTATTTGTTTCAAATTTGTTTGTTTCACTTTTTACTTGCTTTTATTTTTCATGTTTTATTTCTATTAGTTTAGTTTTTCTTCTTTTCTCTATGATCACTACTTAAATGATATTTTATGCCTTATTTTTTTTTCAAAAAATTATAGTTAATGTTTTACATATCTAAATAAGTTAAAGGAAGAAACACCAATGATTATTTTCCTTCCTCTAGCCTCCTTTACCGATGTAATTTTCTTTTCTAAACAAAAGCCTATCTCAAATTAACAACTAAACTTTACGATTGAAATTTTTTCTATCATGCTACAGTAATCTATCTTATATATAATATTTAAAGTCTTTATATTAGTTTTAAATTTTGTAATCTTGTCATTGCATTTATCATATGAATTTTATTCTATTTTTTGGCTTATTCTTTGTTATATTAGTGATTGATTTTTTCTTTTCTAATATCTAAAAGATATGCTTATAACTGAGAGTATTTAAGAATTTTGAAATGGGATATAGCTTGCAAAAAATTATAAGGGCATAAAATGAACCCCAAAAAGAAGAAAAACTGAAAAGATGCACAATGACCGCCAAAAAAATTGAAAGATACATAAAGTGTACCAAAAATCAAAAGATACATAAAATGTGTCAATTAATTGACAAGAGGCATAAAATGTGCCCACAAAAGGCAAGCTTCTTTATCTTTCAAACTTTTAAATCTTAGAAGAATTCATATGTCACTTGATATTTTCAAAGACTTGATTTCAAATTTCACAATTGTGACAAATTATTTTGGTATATTATTCTATTAGATATTTTTTCTAAAACCAAGTTTTAAATGGATCTCCTTTTCTCATCCAATTAGTTTTTATGAGTTAGGTCTTTTTTTTTCAAAATATGAATTTGTCCAAAGAAAAGTCTGAGCAAGGGCTAACAAGATAGACTATTGTACCATTTTTTTAAATTTTGACGATGTTAACTCATTATTCTTACAAATTTTTTAATTCAATCACATGGAGACTTTATCATATTCATGCTTTCATAAAAAAAAAACTTTTCTTTCACTCTTCTTTTTCATCTTATATTCTTCTTTTCTTTTCTAGTTTTCCTTCTCTTTTTTGTAATGTCAAAAGGGAGAGTTGTGGGTGCTGTTTGAGTTGTTTTATCATACTATTTTACTTCTGTCATGTTTTATTTAGTCTTAATTATTTGCCATTATCAAAAAGGGAGATATTATTGTGAATTTGATATTAAAAATATTATTTTGATGATAGCAAATATTTTTTTTCTACGAGTGTCTTGCTTATTAACATTTCAGGTCCACAAGATCAAATTTCAAATCGAACCAGATCAAGATTGGGTAGATTAGGACTGAATCATCTTGTAATATAGATTAAGTGTCTTTTACCTTTTCTTGAGTCCATTATAATAATATGGGTCCTGATGCTAAGTAACCTTACACGCACACACTTGGGGAAAAAAATTGTTTATTTAGTTAGTGTTTTCTATTTTGATCACATCGTCTATGACGATCCCAAAATTATCCTTGATGATTAGTTAAAAATAAAAACTCTAATTAGGGCATCCTAATTAGGGCAGCCATAATTAAGCAAATTATCCTTAATGATATTAGCATCATCTGGGATGATAAATTCAAATTAGAAAGAATCATCCCCCATATCTATTTAGGCATATGATATTTTTTGGACATCATCCACGACATCGTCTTGGACGATACAGTGCAACTATGCCTAAATTAATTTGGTAATTAAGGAAAGTAATTAAGGTTTTATTGCTCGATTATATCATCATGGACAATTACAAGATCATCTAGGATGATCAGTTAACAAACCTTAGTTCTTCATGGACTATTCATAATTGGCCTAGCTCCATCCAGGGCGATGATCTGGTCAATATGTGATGTTCTGTATTAATCATCCCGGATGATTGTGAGATCGGCCTGGACGATCTAGTTAATTTTACATCATCCAGACATCCATCCAGGGCGATGTTCTGGATGATATATTGCATTTTGTACTAATCGGCCCAGACGATCAAGTTGTTTTTTCATCATCTAGACATCCATCTAGGGCGATGGTCTAGACAATATTCATCGAATTGAACTAATCATACAGGATGATATACTATCATCCTAGATTATATACTATCATCCTGGACGATCTGAATAAAGGAACCTTCTAATCGTCCAGACTCTCACAATTTGTCTTAGTTGATTGAGCTAAATTTGAACTGATCATACATGATGATCAATCGAACGTCCTCAATGATATTTAATGATTAGTTATAAATTAGGGAAATTTTGGACCCCTGGATTAAAAGATCTCTTATTTTCTCAAGAGGGTATTTTTTGATGTTGTCTTGATGTGAGAGAGCCAAAAGGAGAGTGAGAGTAAGGGAGAGAGAGAGAGAGGATCTTGTGAGGGGGATTTTGTGAGGGGTTTCTCAAAGGTTTCTCTAACTTAAGATCCGAGTCATCTTCTCTGGTCATCATCCCTGGTTCCTTTAAAGTTTGAGAGAGGTCTACTTCATCAACTAATCAAGGTTCTTTGTCTGCTTCTGGAGGAAGAAATGGAAGTTGGGTTCTCCGCTTGCTTCAGGAGGAAGCAAAAGGAGTTGTGTTCTCTGCTTGCTTCAGGAGGAAGCAAAAGGATTTGGGTTCTCTACCTCACTGGGGTTTGTGGAAAGGAATTTTTGTATGGGCTTCCTTGCCTTGTTGTGGGGGGCAAAAGGAGAGACACTAAGTTTAGTGCAATACTCAGAGGAGAGGCTCTAGGTAGTGGACGTATGTCAAGTTGATCGAACCACTATAAAATTTGGTGTGTTTTTTCTTATTATTCTTCCTCATTTAATTTATGTACTTTATTTCTCTTATAGTGAATCTTGGTTTGGTTGTGTTTGTGTTTTTGCTAGAAGAAAATTTTAAATACTAATTCACCCCCCTCTTGGTTAGCCTCGGGACTAGTTCATAAGGGCTTAACATCCCTAACAAAATTTTATTTGACACCTTCAATATCTTAAGAACCATATTGGGTGTGATTGACATAAATGCATAAATTTGATTTTTACTGAATTCTGAATTTTATGTTTTGTTGCTCATTGTTATTTTTTTACTCTTTTATTTGTTTTAGATTTGTTCATTTATCTTTTTACTGACCATTATTTTTTGTGTTTTTCATTTTTGTTATTATAGTTTTTTCTTCTTTTTCTTTGTGATTACTGTTGAAATGATATTTTATGCCTTATTTTTATTTTTGAAAATTTTAGTCAATATTTTACATCTCTAAATTAGTTAAAAGGGGAAACACCATTAATTATTTCCTTTCCTCTAACCTTTTTTTAACAGTACAATTTTCTTTTCTAAATAAAAGTCTATTTCAAATTAACAACTGGACTTTATGATTGAGATCTTTTCTATCTTTCTACAGTAATCTATCTTATATATAATATTTAAAGTATTTATATTATTTTTAAACTTTCATGATATTGTCGTTGTATTTATCTTATGAATTTGATTGTATTTTGTGGTTTATTCTTCCTTATATTAGAGAGTAAGTTTTTCTTCTCTAATATATGAAATATATACTCACAAATAAGAGTATTTAAGAGTTTTGAATGAGATTTAGCTTGCAAAAATGTCAAGGCATAAAATGAGCCCAAAAATAAGAAAAATTGAAAAGATGCGCAATGACTACAAAAAAAAATTGAAAGATACAAAAAGTGTATGAAAAAACAAAAGATGCATAAAGTGCATCAATTAATTGAAAAGATGCATAAAATAAGCCCATAAAAGGTAAGCTTCCTTCTCTTTCAAATCATTAAATCTTAGAAGAATCATGTGTCACTTGATATTTTCAAAGGATTGATTTCAAAATTCATGATTGTGACTAATTACTTTGCTATATTATTTTATAAGATATTTTTTTTGGAACTGAGTTTTAAATGAATATCTTTTTTCTTATCCAATTGATTTTTTTGAGTTAGATCTTTATTTTCAAAAGATGGTTTGCCTTGTGAGAAGTCTGAGCTAGGGCTAATAGGATCAATTATTCTACCATTTTTCTGATTTCGATGATATTAACTCATTGATTCTTACAAATTTTCAATTCAATCACATGAGGAATTTATCATATTCGTGCTTTGATCCAAAAAAAAGCTATATTTTTTCATTCTTTTTTATCATCTTTTGTTCTACTTTTCTTTTCCGATTTCCTCCTCCTTTTTGTGATATCAAAAGGGGGAGTAATGCATAGTGTTTGAGTTGTTCTATCATACTATTTTACTTTTGTTTGTATTTCTATTGAACTACTTAAATTATTTTTGTTTGCCATGATTAAAAATGTGGAAATTATTGCGAATCTGATTTCAGAAAATATAATTTTTTATGATAACAAATATTTATGATACTTCTGCTTTTCTACGACTGCCTTGCTAACTAATATTTTAGGTCCATAAGATCAAGTATAACTCAAGCCAACTAAGGATTGGGTAGACTAGGGGAGAGTAAGTCTGTATGCTGTTTTTTTTTTTTTTTTTTTCATTCCTTGAATCGATTGTAACAAAGTGGGTCTTGATGCTAAGTAACCTTATAAACACACTCAGGGAAAAATTATGTCTGATTTTAGAGTTTTATGTTTTTGATCACATCGTCCTGGACGATCCTAAATAATTTTGGATGATCGGTTAAAAATAGAAACCCTAATTAGGGCATCCTGGTTAAGGCAAGCAAATCGTCTTGGACGATATTAACATCATCTTGGATGATATGCTCAAATTAAAAAGAATCAACTGCCAGATCTATTTAGGCATGTTTTATTTTTGGATATCATCCAAGACATCGCCCTGGATGATGCACTATAATTATGCCTAAATTAGTTTGATAATTAAAGAAAATAATTATGGTTTGATTGCTAGATTATATCATCCTTGATGATCGCAGGATTGTCTGAGACGATCAATAAAAAAACCTTAGTTTCTTCCCGAATGACCTGAATAATGGTTTGGATAATATGTATTAATTTGAACTAATCAACCAGGATGATTTTTAATCATCCTGGATAATCAATTATTTTTTTTATCGTCTAGACATGCATGATGGGCGATGTTTTGGATGATATTTGACATTTTGTACTAATCATTCCGGACGATCGTGTGATCGATATGGATGATCAAGTTATTTTTTCATCGTCTAGACATCCATCCAAGGCAATGTTCTAGATGATATTTGATGACTTGAACTAATCATACAGGATGATATCATATCATCATAGACAATCTGAACAAAAGAACCTTCTAATCATCCAGACTCTCCCAAATCATCCTGACTTATTGAGCTGAATTTGAACTAATTGTATTGGACGATCGGTCAATTGTCCTGGAAGATCTTTGACGATTAATTGCAAATTAGCAAAAATTTGAAGCCCTTCTATATAAGATCTCTTCCTTACCCAAGAGGAGATCTTTTGCTGCAATCCTGACCTGAGAGAGCCAAGAGGAGAGGGAGAGCAAGGGGGAGAGAGTGAGGATCTTGTAAGGAGTCTATGAGGGGTTTCACAATGGTTGCTCCAAGTTATCTTCTTCGGTCGTCATCCCTAGTTCCTTGGTGGTTCAAGAGAGGTATACTTTAGCAACTAATTGAGGTTCTCTTCCTGCTTTAGGAGAAAGAGAAAGGAGTTGGGTTTTCTGTTTGCTTCAGGAGGAAATGAAAGGAGCTGGGTTCTATGTCTGCTTTAGGAGGAAGCAAAAGGAGTCAGGTTCTCTGCCTCACTGGGGTCAATAGAAAGGAGTTTCTGTACGGGCTTCTCCACCTTACTATGGTGGCAAAAGAAGAGACACTGAGTTTAGTGCAATACCTAGAGGAGAGACTCTTGGGAGTGGATATAGGTCAAGTTGACCGAACCACTTTAAAATTTGGTGTGTTCTTTCTTATTACATTTTCCTCATTTAAATTTCCACACTTTAATTTCTATGGTGATTGTTTGGTTGTATTTGTTATTTTGTTTGTGAGAATTTTTAAAACACAAATTCACCCCCCCCCCCCCTCTTGGTTAGCCTCAGGCTTATTCACAAGGGATTAACATCCCTAATGAACTTTCAAAAGGTTTTGAGGCCTATAGAAAAAAACTTGCAAAAAATATAAAGAGTAATGCAACATAAAAATACCTAATATAGGTGTTACCTCCGGGTTGGTCTGGATAGAGTAGGGACTGCAGAGACATGTCGAGCTATCTTTAAGCAAGTTTAATGGTACTGAGTGCAAATGAGTGAGTCTATGAATGTATATTGAGTAAGGTAAGCACAATGGCTGGGCTTGAGTTAAAGTGGAACCTTAAGAGAGAAGGAAAGTGAGTTGAATTGGCTAAGAAGACAAGTATAATGGTTGGCTAATGTTTGACGAGTTGAGGGACTTCTTGATTGGAAAAGCTGATATTAGATGTACTTGATGAGTTGTTACCCTTGAATGAGGGAAACTTGTCCTAATGTTTGCCTTAATTATGTGGGACGAACACCAAGTTATTGGCTCAATAAGGTCCTTAGGTACCTTGACAGGGGAATTCTTCATTCATAGGCCCGTGCGGATAAGCCTAATGTTCTTTGGGCAAGTTTTTCCATGGGATCCATTAGATGCAAGTCCTTTATTTTAAGATACTGACAACCAAGTAAGCACGTAAATGGAATATGTGAGTATACTCCAATAATAATTTTAACTCATTTTCTACAATGCATTTCACTCATTATTACAATCATACTTAGTATAAATAACATTGTACTTACTTATTAATATAATAACTTTTACATAATCATTACATTACAAATAATATCTTTTTAAATTAATATTTTATTAATTAATTTCAACTTACTCAAAATTAGTACTTTACTTTAGATTTGTCCAAAAATTCCACTTAATTGACATAAATCTCAATGCATTATTTAATATTGGAAACTTTCATAATTAAATTAGGATCATTCTTAATTCTAATTTCAACAAGCTTATAATCAAATTGAATGTCTTGGCAAGATGAATATAAAGATACTAATGATAAATAAATCCAAGTCCAAATGAGCCCAAATAAAGGACATAAAGTATAATTAAAAATTTTAGAACATTAATTGGATCAAATAGTCTCTAAACCTTACAAGATAAAAGATAAATCAAGTGGCATGATAAGATGAATCCAATTATATGAAAATTATTCAATTATAAGATCATTAAGACACTTAATTGTTGAATAATCATTATACGACAAAGAAGTCAAATGGGTCATTTAATGAAGTTTTATGAAAATTTGGGTAGATTTTTTAAAATATCACAATCAAAATACTTTAAATAAACCATCATTCTTCATGTGAGGATACCTTGACTTGAGTTTAAAATTATCACAAAGATATGAGGAACTCTAGAGAACTACAAGAAGTTTGACATTAATAATAATCACCACCATCACAAAACTGACATCATTTGAGCACTACTATAATTGTAATTATTTGACCGCCATTGACTAGATATCGTAATAAATTCATTGTAGTTCGACCACCATAATCTAACTGTTGTCGCCCATCACTTGACCACTATCTTCCAACCATCATTTCCTAACTAACATCATATAACTAGAATTATCAACCCTCCACTATGTCTCTCATAACCTCTACTACACGGTAGACCAAGAAAGTGCCCCAAACTTTATAATCGTGTTTTCTATACTTACGAAGACGAGCAGAACTTCTTTAACTTCATGTATATATTGGATTATTTCAACAAGGACATGCCTACATTTTTTTTCTCTTTCGAAAGTTTTCACATAAAAACTATAGTGTCTCTTATATTTTTTTTATCAGTGTGTATATGAGCGCGATATATAGTGAAAAGCTAAGATATAAAGCTCTATCTATCATTATGAATTTTCTAGCATGCAATAGTTTGTTTCCTTTTATGAGAATATTTATCAACATAATAATCAATCTCTTAATTAAAAAACAATACAATCTAAGTGGTGAAGGCCACCCAAGCCTCATTTTGAAGGAAAGTTCATGTTTAAATCATTCAACTCTTACAGAAGATTAAACAACAAATAACACCATTATAGCATGATGGAGTTATCTCATTACAAAATCAATAACATGGTAGGATTAAATAATTTGATGCCATCCATGTAGCTCATTCTCATCGTCATGTCGCAGATCACCTCCACCATAATCTTATCAAATTCTCTTAAACATTAATAGTTAAATTCATCATTCCCATGTTCCTTAGCTGACTTATAATCCTCCATTAATCTTGGTAGAAATAAATCAACTTCACTTTATTGACACCCCTCATTATATTATAAGAGAAAAGCTACAACACTTTATTTATGGAAAATCCCTTATGAGGAAAAGGAACCAATTTAGCCTTTATCATATTTTTCAAGTGTCTTCACCTCTAAATGATGCAATTCTCCATTGTCATATTATAGCCACATTTTAGTTATATTTAATTAATTCATATAATAGGATTTCTGACCCCTACAAGCATATAGATCACTGCATAACTATCATATATATCCAATAAGTTTTGAAGAAGTCTATGTTGAAACTTGACTAGGTTGTTAAGCCTAAGCTATAATCCCAAGGTTAACTAAGAGAGGAGGGGGGTGGGGGGGTGAAATGGCAATTTAAAATTTTCTCTTAGATTTAAAATTTGAAAGCCGTTGATTTTTAAAGCAAGTTAATTAAAGTTTCAAAATAACTTTTCAACCACAGATAAATAACTTGCAGTAAATAAATGAGGAATTGAAAAGATACAAAGATTTATAGTGGTTCAATCAAACATGACCTACATCAACTCCTTGAAGACTTCCTCTTTAGGTATTACACTATTACCCCTTTTGCCCACACAGCAAGATGGAGAAGCCTTTACAAAAATCCCTCTTTCACCAATCCCTGGTGCTGTAGAGAACTGTCATCCTTTCACACTCTCCAACTGTCGCTAGAGAACTATCATCCTTTCACACTCTCCAAGTGTCGGCAGAGAACCGACATCCTTTCACACCCTCCAAGTGTTGGCAGAGAAACTTCATCTTTTTATACCCTCCAAGTGTAGGTAGAGAAATTTCATCCTTTCACACCCTCCAAGTGTAGGTAGAGAACCAGATCTTCTTCAAAGATCTTCACACGAGAAATCTAGAAAGACAACAGGAAGAGTGATAACCAAAATTACAAAAAGATCCATACCTTTGAGTAACCTTGTGAACCCTTCACACTCCTCTTACAAGAAATCTCTCTCAAACACTCTCTCGTACGCTCACTTTCAATTGCCCATGAAAAATCAAGAAGACATGAATTTTTCACGTCATTTTTAGTGGACCTTTTATACAAAAAACATGAGAAACTGTCCAGAAAATAGAATTTTTCAATTTTAAGCATTCACGATCGTATATTATGATCTTAGTTTATACGTACAAATAGTTCAAAAATTATTGCGTACGAACCTGTTGTGAATAGTTACAAAATCATTTTGTACACGATTATCATCCAGTATGAACCATGTTTGTATGGTACGAACAATTAGAAATTTTTTTGAGTTCATAGGTATAAAAAGGAACCCCATAATTTTATACTTTAGATGGCATACGTACGATGATGTCATCATCTGATACGATTAATTATAAAAAATTTCAAATTCATCTGAATGAAACTTTAGGATGAAATGGGACGTCACAATTTCGTACTCTGAAAGGCATGTATGAACGGGGTTTGTACAGTATGATCCATACTTAGAAAAAAAATTATTTGAGCGAACAGGGACCCATCCAATTCATACTCTAAAAGGCATGCACAAACTTTGGTTCATATAGAATGATCCATACTAAAAAAAATTTATTTCTGTTCATTCGACTGCTTGACAGGAAAATAACTTATCAGATCATCCCGTACGAATGTATATCATACAGTACCATCAGTTTAAAAAAATGTGAATTTTAAACTCTCCCCCGATGTGTGTGTGCTCAGTTACTCAATTATAATCACACTCTCTCAGACTCAATCAAATGGAAAATACAGACTTTAATTATAATAAACTCTAAACTGATCTTGATTTGAAGTCTTCTACAATCCAATATATGATTTTCCTAAAATATTAGTACACACAAGAGCAAAACAATTATTTTAAAATATGTTAGGAGAAAACAATAATAAAAGTAATGATATTTGGAATCATTAAAAAACATACAAGTTGAAAGAAAATTAAATAAGAAAGAACTAAGTAGCAACTATCTCAACAATCTCCCCCTTTCTTATGATGTATTGTACATTTCTCCTTAACTCCCCTTAAATGAATAAATATGTGAATATAAGGGAATTTTTTTAAGAGCAAATCATTTTTTTAAAATTTTCATAAATGCACATAAAACACACAAATAGAAAAATAAAACAACACTAACTAACCAAACAATCAAATGCAACCAAAAATCAAATGCAAATAATATTTCTCCCCCTTTTTTACAACAACAAAAAGAAGGAAGAAGGGAAAGTTGAAATGAAAGAAGTCATATGAGAAACCTTTAATAATTAATCTTGAAAGAGATTGAATTATAATTGAAATAATAAAATTAATGTCTATTAGATAAAAATAAAGATTTAAAATATTTAAATTAAAGTATAACATATATATAATAAGAAATAGATCAAGGCCATGAAACATTCTAGACAATTAGATAAGGAAAATTATTGCAAAAGTGATGAAATGAAGATTAGTTAAATTCAATTTCCAATACAAAATATAATTAGGCGTTAGATTGATTTGAATTTAAAGATTAAAAGATAGAGGAAAGGACATTATCAATTTTCAATATTACACATCTTTTCAAATATTTGTGGCACACTTTTTACATCTTTTGATATTTGGGCTAATTTTATGCCTCTTTTCAATTTGCAAACTATGCGCATTCTTTTGATTTTTTGTACACTTGTACATTTCTTTTTTATACTCTTTTTTAATTGATATTTCCAAAATCAGTAATTTATAAACTCAAAATTTTTTAAGTACAAAAATAATTTTATTGAAAAGAGAAATAAAAAATAATGAAATATCATAAATGTAATAATAATATTTAAATTATGTATGCCTAAAAAGAACATGAGATTGACAGCCTTAACTTGATTGAGTTATACATTAACATAATTTTTTGAAAAAATTAGATTTCATAATGAAATTATTATTTTTGTATTGTAGTTTATTTTATAACACTTTTTAGATCAATGAAGATAGGATTAAAATATAAACAAACTTACGTTTCACACAACAAATATAAGCAACTAATCAAAATAAGACATAATTTATTGATATCAATTTAAAGATGATATGCATTGAAGCACTTTTGATATCAAGACATAAAAGCAAAAGCAACATAACATCAAACAAAATATAGAACAAAGGATAAGTACATACATCACTGAACAAACACAAGTACAAAAACTACTGAAATCATCACTAAGATCATAACAACTCAAAAGACTGGCAAAGACAACACACAAGAAACACTTCTTAAAAATCTGAGGGGACCTAGTCTAGAGGAGTAGGCTGGTTGAACATATAAAAATAGCTATTCATCATAGCCACATTGGTGTTCACCGAGTCAAACTGACTTCGAATCCAACCCATATCCTATTGGTACTGTGCATCTTACTGATTAAGGTGAGTCTGAATTTGATCAAAATATTGATAAAAATGACTTTCTAATCAGTCAAAGGATTGGATAATCTTCTAAAATTTTTATCCCTAAATAGGTGTAGGAGCAGGTGCTGGTGCTCCCCCTTCTCCCTAAGAATCCTCACTTGTATTTTCACTTTTCCCAAAAAGTGCTTGAAATGAAGCATCAGTGAAGTAGATTGGCATTTCAAGTAGAGGTTCAGGATGAACAAGATTATACTTCTTCTTTAAGATATAGGTCACTAGATATCCTAAAGCAATATTCTTCTTCCTCCTATGAGATGAATGCCCAATTTTAGAAAGGCCATGAATATAATCAAGAATAAGTTGGGCTTCATCTATTGATTGTCTAGTCATGATAAGATAGGTAACAATGGACAGAAGAGGAGTAATGTTAATCCGGTCAATAACTTTAGGAATTATAAAAGTTCTAAGGACATGCATGCTGAATGACCCTTGCATTTTGGCTTAAGGTATAAACCATAAGGAAATGACCTACTTGTGCAATCCCTCTAAGAACTTTATTTATTTTGGAATAGTCAAAATAAGATATAGAGGTTAATGTGTGTGCTCTAATTCCTTGAGTTCTTAAGTGCAGAAAGGTTTCCAAATCTTCATTTGTGATTTCTACCCTTTTCTTTAAGATATAAGATCTTATCCTACTCTCATCTTCACTAAAAGTCATGTTTACCAAAAAATAGTGAAAGATTCTTTGTTATAGGCATGAATCAAAGTCAGGATAAAAGGAAATTAAGTGGTGGAAAAAAGAGGCATTACTTGAAAGTGAATGTCTTCTTGAAGTAAGAGTCTAGAAGGAGTAATCTTAGCAGAGACAAACCTAAGCAAATAATCCTCATTTGCTTTAGATAGAAAGTTTTCAGCTCCACTCCTGGAAGATGTTCCCTAAGTGATTCTACCATGCTTGTTTGAATTGACCATTACTAAGAGAGAAGGATTGAAAGATGCTTATTGAAGTGAATGAAAATGAAAACTTAAGCCCTCATATTTAAAGAAAAAAGATCTTTCATACGTACAAACATGGGTTTGTACAGTACGATAATTATTTCGTACATGCTAAAAAAACTTTAGTATGTTCGAATGAATGCATTCAAAATGAAATGACTTTTCATAATCACGCAAGTTATAAAGCATCCTTTCGTACATGCTTTTTAACTAGACTATCATACAAATGAAGAGGTGTTCGTCCTAGATGATTGATTATTTAAGATCATTTTAAAGATGGTTAGGTTCATCCCGCACATTGAATAACATATGGTTTGTATGTACAATCGGTTATAATAACTGATTCTATCCGTATAACCATCTACATGCATACAGATAAAGTAATTCAAATTATCTGGGATGATATAAATATCATATAGTATGATATATATTGAAAAATCAAAACTTTATGCAATTAGTCTAAAATAATGATTTACGTGTTACAAAATTCATATGGGGTGAAAATAATTTTATATAGTATGAATAAAACACTTAGAAAAAATCGCACGATCATTCAGAAATAGGAAATATGATTTTTTAAAACATTTTAAAAACACACAAAACATAAAATAAAAATAGAAAAACACTTACATAAACAAGCATATTGAAAAAAAAAACATACAAATACACATATCAAGTTTGCCGAAAATTTTTAATTAAGCATTAAGATCGATCACACCAAGCCTTATTCTTAATGTGCTAAAAGTTTCAAAGGCTAGTGGTTTTATAAAAATATATACAAGTTGATTTTTAGTAGAAACATGATTCAATTCAATTTCTCATTTGGATACATGATCCCTAATGAAATGATGTCTTATGTCTATATGTTTGGTTTTACAATATTGAATAGAATTTTTTGAAATACAAATGGCATTATTGTTTTCACAAATATATTGGAATTAAGCCTATTGTAAATCCTAAATCAATCAACTGTTATTTTAACTAAAGAACTTGTGCCACACAACTTCCTTAGGTAATGTATTGAGCTTCTACTGTAGATAGGGCTACAAAATTATATTTTCTACTTAACCAAGAAATTAAAGAGTTTTCTATAAATTAACAAGTTCTAGATATACTCTTTCTATCAACCCTACAACATGCAAAGTCCAAATCTAAATATCGAATTATTTTAAATAAATGGCTAAACTTAGGATACCAAATTCCTAAGTTTTGAATTTCTAAGAGATATCTCAAAATCTTTTTTAGTGCTGTTAAATGTTATTCTTTTAGATCTGATTGAAATCTAGCACACAAATAAACACAAAACATAATATCAGGTCTGCTAGCAGTCAGGTAAAGAAAAGATCCAATAATTCCCCTAAATTTCTTTTGATTAATAGATTTTCCCTTAGGGTCCTTATCCAACTGAACTGAGAAATTCATATGTGAACTAACTGGATTAGCATTATCCATTTCATACTTCTTGAGGATACCCTTAACATACTGCGACTGACTAAGAAATATTCCTACCTTAATTTGCTTAATGCTAAAATCAAGAAAGTAACTTAAATCTCCCATTAGGCTCATCTTAAATTCACTACTCATTATTTTAGAAAACTCATCACAAAGTTTTTTATTTATAGATCCAAAGATGATATCATCAACATAAATTTATACAATGAGTCTATTATCTCCCAATTTCTTCAAAAAGATAGTAGTGTCCACACTTCCTTTTTTGAAAGATCTCTCAAGTAGGAAAGTGCTCAACCTCTCATACTAAACCCTAGGTGTCTGTTTCAATCCATATAATGCCTTTTTCAATTTAAAAATATGATTTGGGTATATTGAATTTTCAAAACATATAGGTTATTTAACATAAACATCCTCTTGTATCACCCCATTTAAGAAGGCACTTTTAACATCCATTTGAAATAATTTAAATCCTTTAAAATAAGTAAAGGCTAACAAAACTCTAATTGGCTTGCTATAGAGGCAAAAGTCTCCTCAAAATTAATCCCTTTAATTTGATTATACCCCTTAGCCACCAATCTGGCCTTATTTCTAATGACAACTCATGAGCCATTCATTTTATTTTTAAATACCCACTTAGTTCCAACTTTGATCCTTTGGTCTTGCAATTAATTCCCAAAAATCATTTCTAAGAAATTAATTTAATTTTTTTTGCATTGCCAATATCCAAAATTCATCTTAAAGTGCTTGATTTATATTTGTGGGTTTTATCATTAAAATAAAAGCAGAATGATTGACTTCTTTGCTTAATCCACACCTAGTCCTAATACCCTCACTATATTCACCTAAAATCAATTTCTTATGGTGATTTTTAGAAAATCTCAAATCTTTAGGCAGCAGGTTTTTAATTTCCAAATTTTCTTCCAAACTAATCTTTTTAATCCTTCGGGAGTTATTTTCTAAATCATCTTCTTCCAAAATTGGCTCTCCTAAAATTCCAGATTCATCAAATACAATATGCACCTCTTCAATTACTAAAGTTCTTTTGTTAAATACTCTATAATATTTTATAACATTAGAGTATCTAAGAAAAATTCATTCATCTAATTTTGGATCAAATTTTTCTAAAGAAGATTTTCCATTATTATGTATGAATATCTTACATTAAAAAATATGCAAATGTTACAAGTTAAGTGTTCTCCCTTAAAGAAGCTCATAGATTATTTTATTTCATTTTGATCTAATATTCAACCTATTTAGAACATAATATGCACTACTAATAGCTTCAGCCCAAAAATATTTAGGAAGTGAATATTCAGCCAATATGGCTCTAGCAGCTTCAATTAATATTATGTTCTTTGTTTTGACTACCCCATTCTGCTAAGGGGTTCTAGGTGCAGAAAAATTCTGATAAATCCCTTTATCTTTACAAAAATTTTCAAATTTTTCATTTTCAAATTTACCGTCATGATCACATTGTATTATTAAAATCTCACATCCCAGTTTTCTCTGAATCCAAGTCTAACCCACATGAATCTTGAGAAATCATCTATAATCACATATACGTATACCTTCCCTCCTAAACTAACAGTACTAAATAGTCCAAAAAGATACATATGAATAATCTCCAAAGGCTTACTAGTTATAAGATCTTTATTGGACTGAAAAGAGGACTTCACTTATTTTCTTAATTGACATGCATCGCAAAGGTGATCCTTAGTAATGTCTAGTTTTGATATACCTCTAATCAAATCTTTTTGGGTATTTTTCTTAAGATTTTTTATGCTAGAGTGATAGATTCTCCTATGTCATAACCATGAATCATCATAAATATTTTTCAAACATAAAATATTAGGAACTGAATACAATTCAAATCTAGCATATAAACATTATTTTCCCTTTTTCTATACAAAATATCATTACTATTCAGGCTTAATATGCAGCTAGTGGGAAAAAATTTTACATTGTATCCTTTATCACAGAGCTGACTAATACTTAACAAATTATGCTTTAAGCCTTCTACAATCAGTACATTTTCTATGAAAAAATTTTGCAAGTTTCCAACCATAACTGATCCAACCACTTTCTTTGTGGTGTTATCTCCAAGTGTAATCTTGCCTCCACTTTTGGCTTTTAGTGATATAAATTGCTTAGTGTCTCCAATCATATGCTTTTAGCAACTACTGGCCAGGTACCAAATGCTCTCATGAGGCTTTATATGAGAGCGTTCCTACAAAACAATCAAATGTTAGACTTGGGAACCTAAACAAGTTTGGGTTCTTATTTTGGCAAAATAAAACTAGATACATATATGATATGTCTAGGTTTATACATCTTAGGTTTCTACACTAAATTAATTTTTCTATCCAAAGTACAAGTGTATATATGTCCAATCATGCCACAAGAATAACATTTAACTCCAGAAAATGGGTTTCTTAATCTTCTATAGTAAATATATCTTTTCTTGGGTTATAGAATTTTTGACCTCAAATTAGGATTTGTAAAATCTTCAAGTGTTGGGGGTATCCTATTTTCCTCGAGAACTTTCACTTTCAACTTAAGAAATGTGTTTACATCTTTTAAGATATTAATATCATATTTTAAATAATGCTCTCTACTTTTTTATTCATCCTTAAAATCCCTAAATTCTTTTTTCAATTGAGCATAGGATGATTTTAAAACATCATTCCTTTTGTTCAAGTCATCAAATTCATCAAGTAAGCTCATGTGGTTGTTATCTATCAATATGTAATCTTTCCTAAATATTTCATTCACTCTTTGAAATTCTAACATTTTAATTTAAACTAGCATGCATTTTCTTAAGCTTTCTATATGGGTCATAAATTCTTTCAGAAACTTCTAATAATTCATTATAAGTCAAGTCACATATCTCTTATTGATTTAATTAATCAAGATTATCATCCATTAAACACAAATTTGTTACTTCTTCCTCCTTTTATATTTCTGATGAATTTGAAGCTGAGTCCGCCCAAAAAGCTCTCTGAAATCTCTTCTTGCCCTTCTTCACATTTGCTCACTCCTCTACATTCTCCTTGCTAGGAGTGGCTTTGAGAATGAGGCAGTTCAATTTTATATATCCAGGTTTCTTGCATTCATAGCAAATCACATTATTAGAAATCTTAACATTTTATTAAACTTACCTCTATTCACTACCGGCGTCTCCTCTGCTTCCTTTTAAGAAAGCTCATGAGTTTCCTAGTCATCAAAGCAATTTTGTCCTCATCCTCAGGTTATGACTGATCACTCTTCGATTCCTCCACTTTCAGTGCTTGTTCTTCTCCTTTCATTATTCTCCTACATCAATCTTTCTTTGACTCACTCCTTGCTCGTAAGAAATTAGTGGTCCAAGAAGATTGTCAATAAAGTAAACATTTAAATCTTTAGACTCTATAATCACAGTTATTTTATTATCATAAGCAGTAGGCAAACAATGAAGTATTTTATTCACTAAATTAGCATTCATTAATTTCCTACCTAATGAATGCAAAGAAGTGATTATCTGAGTGAATTTTATATATAATTCAGAAATAGATTCATTTATTTTCATGTGAAATAATATATAGTCATGTAAAAACATGTTTAGTCTAGACTATTTTACTTCATTAGTTTCTTCATAAGTAATCTAAAGTCTATCCCATATGTCATTTCCATTTTTGCAAGTGGAAACTCGCATGTAATCTTCTGACTTAAGTGCACAAAAGAAATTGTTTAGGCATTTCGCATTTAATTATGCTAAGTCACGTTGTTTTACATTCCAATCAGCAAAGGGTGTTTCAAATCTAATGCCATTAACCAATCTAGTTGGTTTTGTATACCCGTCTTGAACTAAAATTCACATACAATAATATAGTGATTACAAAAAAGTAGACATGCATTTTTTCCAAAAATTGAAAGGAATATTATCAAATAAAGGAGGTCTAGTGATCCCTTCAGGTGTGTTTTGGTTTCTGAAAGTGGCCATTCTCATTTTTTAAAAAGTAGTCTAAAGTTATGGTTTTGAAAACCTAGCTCTGATACCACTTGTTAAAACTTGATTAGGTTGTTAAGCCTAAACTATAGTCCTAAGGCTAACCAAGAGAGGGGGTGAATTGGTAATTTAAAATTTTCTCTTGAATTTAAAATTTAAAAGATGTTAATTTTTAAAAGCAAGTTAATTAAAGTTTCAAAATAACTTTTCAACCATAAATAAATAATTTTCACTAAATAAATGAAAAATTAAAAAGACACAAAGATTTATAGTGATTTGGTTAAAGATGATCTACATCCACTCCCTGAAGACTCCTTCTTCAAGTATTTCACTATTACCAAAGTGACTCTCCTTTTGCCCCTATAGCAAGGCAGAGAAGCCTTGACAAAAATCTCTCTTCCACCAATCCCTGGTGCAGTAGAGAACCATCATCCTTTCATACTCTCCAAATGTTGGTAGAGAACCATCATCCTTTTACACTCTTTAAGTGTGTCAGAGAATGGTTGTCCTTTCATATCCTCCAAGTGTAGGAAGAGAACCTTCATCCTTTCACACGCTCCAAGTGTAGGAAGAGAACCTTCATCCTTTCACACCCACCAAGTGTCAGTAGAGAATCAAATCTTCTTCAAAGATTTTAACACGAGCAATCTAGAAAGATAAGAGGAAGAGTGATAACCAAAAATTCAGAGAGATCTTTACCTTTGAGTAGCCTTGTGAACCCTTCACACTCTAGTTGAAAGAAATCTCTCTCAAACACTCTCTCTTTCAATTGTGCTTAAAAAATCATGATGACAAGAATTTTTCACGTCAATTTTAGTCGACCTTTTATACAAAAGACACAAAAAATTGTCCAAAAATTAAAATTTTCAATTTTGAGCATCCACGATCATATAGTACGATCTGAGTTTGTACGTACGAACATTTCAAAAACTATTATGTATAAATATATTATGAATAGGTATGAAATCATTTTGTATACGATCATCATTCGGTAAAAACCTTATTTGCCCGGTATGAATAGTTAGAAAATTTTTTGAGTTCATTTGTATGAAAAGGAACCTCATAATTTCATACTCTAGATGGCGTACATATGATGATGTCATCGTCTGATATGATCAGTTATAAAAATTTTCAAACTCATCTAAATAAAACATCAGGATGAAATGGGACCTCACAATTTTGTACTCTAAAAGGCATGTATAAACTGGGTTCATATAATATGATCCATACATAAAAAAAATTTTGTTTGAGAGAATAAGGACCCGTCTATTTCATACTCTAGAAGGCATGTAATAACTAGGTTCGTATAATAGAATCCATACTAAAAAATGTTTCATTTCTGTCCGTTCGACTACTTGATGGGGAAAATAAATAACCAGATCATCCCATACGAACGTATATCGTACAGTACAATCAATTTAAAAAAAAATATGAATTTTAAACTCTCTCCCGGTGTGTGTCTGCTTAGTTACTCAATTGCAATCACACTCTCTCAGACTCAATAAAATGGAAAATACATACTTTAATTAAAATAAACTCTAAACTGATCTTGATTTGAAGTCTTATATAATTCGGAGTATGATTTCCCTGAAATGTTAGTACACACAAGAGCAAAATAATTATTCTAAAATATGTTAGGAGAAAATAATAATCAAAGCAATAATATTTGGAATCATCAAAAATATGAAAGTTGCAAGAATATCAAACAGGCAAGAACTAAGTAGCAACTATCTCAATAGTCTACCATCATATCTTCCTCACAACTCCTAAAAACTAACTCACACCTTGTTCTACTCTCTAATACTCTTTGGTATACCTTTCTACGCATTAATACAAGAGTCAGTCTAGTCATAAATTGATCATATTGATAAAGAATAAGCTCAAATAACTACTAATGAGGTCATTAGTTCCCATCATAAGCAAGTTAAATCATTTTCAAGTAAATGTAAGAATTAATAATATAAAATTTATTAGAATACCCAACAAAAAAAACTAGTGCTATTAAATGACCCCAAACACATTTCACCAAATTTGGCTTAAGTCATCTAATTACACCCCCTAATACATTTAGAGATACAAAATTTTGAACACTTTAAGTGGCTGAAAACCTTTTAAAAAATAAATGGAGATCATTTCTATCACAACCCAACACAGCATGACCCACTAATTGGACATATTCTATTATGTTGGCTTATGACAGGCAAAACCTAAGATATAGTTTTGAAAAAAATAATAATATTTTATAATTTAATTTGAACCATTTAAAATAATAATAGACTACAAAGCTATGATGTGGGTTGGTGCTTGTTTTGATTTGATGTTAAAATATGCTTAGTTATATATATATATATATATATATATATATATAATCCCACTAAATACACAAGTATATATGTTAATCAAGTTATAAAGTGATAAAGAAGAGTGTTTATCCTACAAGGAAGTGTTCAGCTTAATTTTTATTAAAATAATACTATTTATTTTAAATAACAATTTATCCTACTAAATATGAAAATGGATATTTTTGAGTTTTTTCCACATAATAGGGACTTCAAAGAAATTGGATATTAATATATTTAAAATATTTTGGAATAATAAATGCAAGAAAATAGTTTTCCTAATGAGACTCTTAATTTTAGATGTGGATCGGAGCATATGTATACCAAGATCTTTGTAGAGCTTGTAGGGGTAAAAAGGGAGGTTTTAGGCCTTTCTATAATTTTACTATCTTTATAGAACTTAGAAGGTTTAAAATTTTATATCTAGTATGCCAACATTCTTTATTATTTTTATTTATTCTAATATTTATCCATCAATGATATAGATCATACTATATATTAACTACCTACATGATCATTATATGCAATAAATGAAGAATAGGTGATATTAAAAATATATTTATGGAATAATGTAAATCACAAGAGTCCGCATTAGTACTTATTATATTTTTACATCATTATCCCAAAATTTAGAGCTTTAGTTGGACATGGATAACAAAAAAAGCTAACTCATATTTATTTCATTCATATGAAAAATATTCAGGAGAATAAATAAGATAAATGTCAGCAGGAAGAATTAATTGATAATCTCCACACTTCTTTTCTATGATTAAAAATTTTTACATAATAGAGGCTAATATCTCCCAAAGGAAATTATCTTGCACTTTCCTAGCCTCTCTTAGACTTTACTTTAACGTGGAATTAGAGGAAGACACTATAAAGTACATGACTCCACTAAAATAATATAACTTCTCAAATAAAACAACTAAAAACTATTTATACACATACAAAAATGGACTCAAGTGCCGTGGTGCTTGAAAAAGTTGTGTCATGGTGGTATAAAATGAACTAGTGCCTCGACACTGTAATGTTTGCTCTAATGTGGCATTAGGTTGACTTGGTATGGTTACTAGGTGAACTAGTGCATCTTTTGGCTGAGTTAATGTGGCTCTTCATTTGGATAACTTCTCCATCACAATGTTATAAGTGTAAATAATGTTATATTATATGTGTTAATCTATTAGTGAAAATGTGTTATTTTAGTTGTTTGTATGTAAAAATACAAGAAGATGACAAAATCTTTAAGCATGGTACAATGCAACGATATAGGATAAAATACCGTCATTGCACCATCGTTGACACCACCGGAGCATCCAAATGCGGGCATGGAAAAGCCCAATCTCTATTTGATAGCACCACAATGTCGGAGGAGTTAGTGCCATAAAACTCAACTAATTATCCATATGTTGTAACGTCAGAGGAGTCAGCGTCACAATGCTAGTTTTGTCTACACAATGTCATTAAGTCAAGGGAGTGTCACATGGACATCGCAATGCTCAACCATCAATAATGCCGCAGCACTATAGTTTTTACTATTTAGTCCATAATCTTCTAACAAAGATATGCATAGATTCATTAAATAGCGGGTCCATGTCAGCAAGCGCTATAGCAGACGAAACCCTTCATCGTTGTGGTATTAGCTCATTTTATGTATGCCATGGTGCATGTGTCTTGAGCACTGCAATGCTAAAATCTATTTTTTATATTTTTCATATAAATAGTCTATTTGTAATGTTAATAAATGAGTTCAAACACTTATTGAATTACAGTCCTTATAGTGCATCTTTGATTTTTCCTTAGGAGTCACAACTAAGGGAATTAAGAGAAGTACTAAATACATTCTATTAAATTGTTGGGCTTTTGTTTATGGAAGCAATTATGTAAGTTCAAGGAGGCATATAAAGGAGATCATTAAACCCCTTTGGTGATATCTTTTCTTTTGTACATCTTTTGTGCCATTAATGAAAATTATTAAGAGAGTTGCTATTTTGCATGTTTTACATTCTTGCAACTTATATTATTTTGATGATTTCAATTATTATTGTTTTACATATATCTCCTAACACTATTTGGAACATTTATTTCTTGCTCTAGTGTGTACTAACATTTTAGGAAAATCAACTCCAAGATATTGAAGACTTGTAATCAAATTCAACAAATTTTCGTAAGTTTTGATATGAGAGGGAGTGATTGTAATTGAGTGAAAAATCACAATATACACACTTGGGGAACTTTTTTTGTGAACTGATCGTACAGGACGAACTTAGTTCGTACGGGACGATCATGACAATTACCCCTAAGGAGAGCAATGGATCGAACAGACGGAGAGAAAATTTTTCTAAGTCCTAATCGTCCAAGATGATTTTAATAGTCGTCTCGGGACGAATGTCTCGGGATTCTCACTTTCTATTGTTCATCCAGACGAAATCAATGGTTTGTCCCAGGACGAACGTCTCTGTATTCTCACCATCCCCTGTTCATCCAGACGAAAAATAAGGTTCATCCCAGGACGAACGTCTCTGTATTGAGGCTCGCTCCATTCGTCCAGACGAAAAATAAGGTTCATCCCAGGACGAACGTCTCTGTATTAAATCTTGCTTTATTCATCCAGACAAAAACTAGTCATCCCAGGACGAACGGAACCGACTTACGTCGGTTGGTTACATCCTAAAAATTTGAAGAACCGACCTATGTAATAACTGTTTTGTACCGGACGAACTTGGTTTGTACGGGATGATTAGCGTGTACGAAAATAATTCGTACTAATATACATAAGGTTCATTTCCAACCATTTAAGTAAAATCGTCCAGGACGATCCACGATCGTACGGGACGATCCACGATCGTACGGGACGATCCACTGCGTACAAAATTGAATACTTGTAATTTTTGGGCAGTTTTTCTTGTATTTTGTATAAATAGTTCAAACTTGACTGCCACCCAATCTTTTTTCCATTTGATCTTCGTGTCTATTGAAAGAAAAGTCAAGGCGAGAGTGTGAGAGAGCATTCAAAGGAGGATTCCTACCACTAGAGCGTGAAGGATTCACTTGGTGTTTAAAGGTAAGAATCTCTACTTGTGAATTGGGATTACTTCACTCTTTTCTTTCTTCCTTCTAGATTTCTTGTGAGAAGATCTGTCATGGAGATCCGGTTCTCTGCCGACACTTGGAGAGTGTGAACAGCCGAAGGGTTCTCTGCCCACACTAGGAGAGTGTAAAAGAATAAAGGGTTATCTGCCCACACTAGGAGAGTGTGAAAGGACGAAGGGTTCTCTGCCCACACTAGAAGAGTGTGAAAGGATGGATGGTTCTCTGCCAACACTGGGGATTGTGTAAAATGACTACGGTTCTCTGTCGCACTGGGTAGTGGTGAAAAGAGTGTTTGTAAAAGCTTCTCCGCCTTGTTGTGGGTGCAAAAGGAGAGACACTATTGGTATTAGTGCAATACTCAGAGGGTACCCTGGGGAGTGGATGTAGGTCTGGTTTAGACCGAACCACTATAAATCTTGTGTCTTTTACTTTACTATTTTTTTCCGCATTTTTCTTTTGTTTGAAAAACTCTTTGGTTGAAAAAACTTTTCTATAAAAAGTTTCATTAAAAAATTTCATTTCGGTTCAACAAAACTTCAAAGAGGGTTAAGTTTTTAAAAAATACCAATTCACCCCCTCCCCCCCTCTTAGTTGCCTTGGGACATTAACTTATGTCTAACAACCTATTCACTTGACTCAACAAGTGGTATCAGAGCTTTGTTTCAAAATCATAAGTTTAAACTACTTTTTGATTAACGTAGATGGCTACATTCAGAAATTGAAATACACCTGAGGGTTAATCTATTATTAGACCTCCACTGTTTGACAATATACCTTTCGCTTTTTGGAAAACACGCATGTCTACTTTCTTACAGTC
>NW_021319850.1:30330-38052 GCF_001605985.2 Dendrobium catenatum | reverse complement strand
ACTTAGGTCTAACAACCTATTCACTAGACTCAACAAAAATGAATTTGCTTCAGTTGTTCTTCATGTCTAACTAAATTCTATGGGTGTGAATGAAATATGGAGTACTAATGAATTCTCTTCATGAATAATATCATGATAATTTTAATATAATAGGTCTTCATTCAATGCACATAGTATCCATATATATAGTTAATATCATGTGTAATGTGGAGTCAAGGAAAAAAATAGTAGGCACAGCTAGGTATGTTGGATTGGTATAAAGCAAGCATAGGCATAGTGTTTGCCATGTATTAAAATTATAAAGAAGATTTATTATGAGGGGATTTTAATTGTTGTTGACCTCATTTCTATATGAGGTCATCAAGAACCATTTAGACTCCTTCCTATTGTTATGATGGCTGATAATCATTCAGTTGTCAATAATCTAAAGCTTAATCAAATCTCAATCTAGCCTTCAATCAATCTTTAATCAAGCTTCAATCCTATCTAAGCATCAATAATCATTAATTTTGTTATGATTGAGGTGGATAAATAAACTCAGTTAATCAAATTCAAAGTCCAATTAAAATCTAGAAAATTAGATAAAAAATAAGGGTTAAGGACCCTTGTCTTTAAACCCCTTTTAAGAAAATTTTCAATCAATTCAAAACCCAATCAAATGATCCTTGATTCATGATATGATAATTGAATATTAATTATGCATGTCCCTAGGGTCAACTCTTAAAATTTGAGTTCAATCTGACACCTCTAACCTAAGAAACTCAATTGAAATTTAAAGGCTACAAAACTTTTAAATACTTACAACCTTGCCACTAGACTTGCCACCTTGTAGAATTTGACTTTGGGACCTTTCCTAAAACCCTTGAATATATCAATTTCCTTTGATATGGAATTTTGAATATTAAAATGCATTTTAATATACCTAATTTGACCCTCAGTTGACCAGGGGCCCAAATGACCAAAATGCCCTTATAGGGGAAAATTGAAGTTTCCTCCAAACTTCAACATGGTCTGATCTAATCAAGCTCTAAAATCTCTTCCAATAAATCCTAAATATCATAATGAATTCATTGGACCTAAATCTAGGTTTTGGTTTGACTAAGCTGACTAAGTTAACCATGATTGACCAAAATGTCCCTTAAGGGTTCAAATGGTCATTTCAATCGAAATGGCCATTCCAGGGCATGAGACCACCTCTATTAGTCTCAAACCATTCAATTGAACCTATTAGACCCAAACCTATATCTTAATTTAATATAGTTAACCAAGTTAACCATTGTTGACTATCAACCATAAACCATTATTAACACTCAATCAAGCTTCAAATTCACTCTAAAGTTCATTTAAAACTCATTTAATAATCTCTTCTAGTGATTTGGACCTGATTAGACACTTTGACCCATTCAATACTTGTCTTGATCAACTGGACCAGGTTTGGTAAAACTTGACATATTTAGGTTAAATCACTATGCATACTCAATGAAGCTCCCCATACCTCAAGATCATTTAATTACATGCTTTGAACATCTCTCCTAAAGTTTTAATCAAGATTTAACACCTTAACCCAATTAACAGTTAACTTGGTCAATTGGACCCATGTTTTTATCAACTCATATAATGTGGGTCAATTCAATTTACCTAGTCAAGTTAAACATTTTAAGCCTTTAATCTCACTCCTTTCCATGGTTTCAACTAATCTAAATTATTTATGAATCAAAGACCAATGGGTTTGACCAAGTCAAATAATTACATGTGGTCAAACCCATCACGTAATCATCCATGCATTAGACTTACCACATTTAACCCCTTCCACTCCAGCTCAAGAGCACATGTGAACCCTCAATGCCACCTTACTAATCAACATGACCAGTTAACTGGTTAAATAATAAATATAAGCCTTTAGATGGGATCAAAGTAGTTAAAGCTCCTCCTATAACCATTTCTCTCCATGCCACCTACTTTAACCTATCTAAATCAACTCTAACAGGTTCTCTAACCTTCCTCAAACAAAGTCTAAGGATTTGCTTAGCTAGAAGTGGAAATATGTAGTCCCTCACTTATAGAACCACCCAATGGGGAATGTGCTTGACCCAACCTTCCCCCTGCCATCCCAATAACTTGGGACACTTGTCCCTCATTAGAGTAAGGGCCCTGATACATCAGGGTCATTTAACCTAAACCCTAGAGTTAAATGAGCCTAAGGGTCTAATTTTGAAAGTTCATTCAATCCTCAGCCCGGAAGCCCTCTCCAGTCAAAAACTTCTTTCATTTCAGTGCTCCATGTTGAGATAGTTGCTACTTAGTTCTTGCTTGTTGATATTTTTATAACTTCTATGTTTTTTATGATTCCAAATATTATTTCTTTGATTATTATTTCTCCTAATATATTTTAAAAGAATTGTTTTACTCTTTATATGTACTAATATTTTAGGGAAATCATACTCCAGATTGTTGAAGACTTCAAATAAGATCAGTTTAGGGTTTAATGGAAATGAATCTATATTTTTTCATTTTATTAAGTCTGAGAGAGTATTATTATAATTGAGTAACTATGCACACACACACACTAGAGAGGTTAAAAATTTATAATTTTTTAAATTGATCATACTGTACAATATCTTTTTGTATGGGATGATCTAATTAGTTATTTTCCCTTTCAGACAATCAAATGAGTAGAGAAAAGAAAAATTTTCTAAGTATGGATCGTACTGTATGATATACTATTCCTACATACCTTCTAGAGGACGAATTGGATGGGTCCCTTTTCATCTCAACTTTTTATCCAGACGAACTTCAAAAAATTTATAATTGAATATACTGTACGATGTCATCATCATACATACATACCGTATAATGTCATCATCATACGTACACCATACATGGTATGAAATTGTGGGGTCCCTCTTTGTCCTGACTAAGATGAAATTTTTTTTAACTATTCGTACCAGATGAACTTGGTTCATACCGGATAATCATCATGTTTGAAATGATTTTGTACCAATTCCCAATAGGTTCATACAAACTAGTTTTTGAACTATTCATACGTACTCGTGTAAACTCAAAATTGAAAATTTTCAGTTTTCTAGGTGGTTTTTCATGTCTTTGGTATAAAATGTCCACTAAAACTAACATGTAAAAGTCTTGCTTTCATGATTTTTCAAGAGCAAGTGAAAGAGAGAGTGTTTGAGAGAGATTTCTTGCAAGTAGAGTGTGAAGGGTTCACATGGTTACTCAATGATAAGGATATCTTTATAATTTTTGTGATTACTCTTCTTTTCTTCTTTCTACTTGCTTGTGAGAAGATCCTTGAAGAAGATCTAGTACTCTGCTGACACATGGAGAGTGAGAAAAGATGATGGTTCTCTACTAAAACTTGGAGGGTGTGAAAGGATGATGATACTCTGCCGACACGTGGAGCGTGTGAAAGGATGATAGTTCTCTGCCAACACTTAAAGGGTGTGAAGGAATGATGGTTCTCTGTTGAAACTTAGAGAGTGTGAACAGATGACAATTTTCTGCCGACACTTGGAGGGTGTGAAAGTATGATGGTTCTCTGCCGCATTGGAGATTGGTAGAAGAGAGGTTTTATAAAGGCTTCTCCACCTTGCCGTGGGGACAAAAGTAAAGACACTTTGGTAATAGTACAATACCTGAAGAGGAAATCTTCAGGAAGTTGATGTAGGTCGTGTTTGACCGAATAACTATAAATCTTTGTATCTTTTAATTTATGCATTTTTATTACTGCAAGTTATTTACTGTGGTTGAAAAGTTTTATTTTTAAAACTTAAATTAACTTGCTAAGAATTTTTTAAAATTAGTTTTGTATTTAAAAATTTTAAGAAAATTTTTAAATTACTAATTCACCCCCCTCTTAATTAGCCTTGGGACAATAGCTTAGGTTTAATAATCTATACAGAATCAACAAGTGGTATCATAGCTTTATTTCAAAACTATAAGTTTAGACTACTTTTTGAAAAATGAGAATGCCTACTTTGGAAACCAAACACATCATAAGGGGATTCGATTACTAGACCTCTATTATTTGATAATATTCCTTTCAATTTTTAGAAAACATGTATGTTTATATTTCTACAATCACTAGATTATCTCATGTGAATTTTGGTTCAAGAAGGGTAAACTAGACCAACTAGATTACTTGATGTCGTTAGAGTTGAAACACCCTTTATTGACTGGACTATAGAAGAATGTGACTTAGCATAATTAAATATAAAATATTTAAATAGTTTCTTTTATAAACTTAAGTCAGAAGATTATATGTGTATTTCCCCTTGCAAAAGTGGAAAGGACATTTGGAATAGACTTTGTATTACTTATGAAGTAAAGCAATCTAGATTAAAAATCTTGCTACATGACTATGAATTATTTTGCATGAAATCCAATAAATCAATTTCTAACATGTACACAAGATTCACTCAAATAATCACTTCTTTGCATGCATTAAGTAGGGAACTAATGAAAGCTGAAATGGTCAATAAAATTCTTTATTGTTTGCCTACTGCTTATGATGTTAAAATAACTACTATTACAAAGTCTAAGGATTTAAATATTTATTCTATTGATAATCTTCTTGGATCACTAATTGCTTATGAGTAAGAAGTGAATCAAAGGAAGATTGATGTAGGTGAACAACAAAAGGAGAAGAACATAGCACTGAAAGTGGAGAACTTGAAGAGTGATCAATCATAACCTGAGGATGAGGATGACATTGCCTTAATGACTAGGCAATTCAAAAGCTTTCTTAAAAGGAAGAAGAGGAGATGCCAGTAGTGAAACAGAGGTAAGTTCAACAAAAATATTAATATTTTTAATGATGTCATCTTCTCTGAATGTAGGAAATATGGATATATAAAATTGGACTACCCAAATCTAAAATCCACTCCTAACAAGGAGAAGGTTGAAGGAAAAACAAATGTGAAGAAGGGTAAGAAGAGATTTCAAAGAATTTTTTGGCAAACTTAGCTTCGGATTCGTTGGAAATAGAAAAGGAGGAGGAAGTCATCAATCTATATTTAATGCTCGATAATCATGATAAATCAAATTAAGAAGAGGTATGTGACTTAACCTATAATGAATTGTTAGAAGTTTCTGAAAGAATTCATGATGCATATAGAAAGCTTAAGAAAATGTATGCTAATCTAAACCTAGAAATGTAAGAATCTCAAAAAGAGTATGACATCCCTAGGAAAGATATTGCACTGATAGATAACAACCACATGAGCTTACTTAATGAATTCGATGACTTCAATAAAAAGAATGATCTTTTAAAATCATCCTATGCACAATTGGAAAAAGATTTTAAAAATTTTAAGGATGAATCTCAAAATAAAGAGCACTATTTGAAATATGATAACATTATATTAGAGGATGCAAATTCATTTCTTAGAATAAAAAAGAAAGCTCTTGAAGAAAAAAGGATTCCCCCAAAGCTTGAAGATTTTTCTAATGCTATTTTGAGGTCCAAAATTTTAAAACCTAGGAAGAGATAGATTTATTATAAAAATTTGAGAAACCCATTTCCTGGAGTTAAATGTTATACTTATGGGATGATTAGACATATTTCACACACTTGTACCTTAGATAAAAAAACTCATTTTGTGTGAAGACCTAAGATGCATAAACTAAGTTATATTATACATGCATCTAGTTTTATTTTGTCAAAAGGATAACCCAAACTTGATTGGGTTTTCAAGTCTAATATTTGATAATTTTGTAGGGATGCTCTCATATAAGGCCTCGTGAGAGAATTTGGTGCATGGACAGTGGTTGCTCGAAGTATATGACTGGAGATAATAAATAATTCATATCGCTGGAAGCCAGGAATGGAGGCAATGTTACACTAGGAGATAACACCACTAAGAAAGTGGTTGGCACAGGTATGATCAGAAACTTGAAAAAAAAAAATTCATAGAAAATGTATTACTTGTTGAAGGCTTAAAGTATAATTTGCTAAGTATTAGCCAGCTATGTGACAAAGGGTATAGTGTAAATTTTTTTCCCACTAGCTACATATTAAGCCTAAATGAAAATGATGTTTTATATGGAATTAGGATAAACAATATTTATATGCTAGATTTGAATTGTGTTGCGGATCTATGGTTTATGATTTTGATGATATCAAACATTCCTTATTTCTCTACGATTTCCTTATGTGCTAATATTTCAGGTTCATACAATCGGACTATAATTTGGAACCAGCTCAAGATTGGGTAGACTAGGTCTGAGTCAGTTTGTAATCTTTTTCTTTTCTTGAGTCTGTTGTATTTAGTGTGGGACCTATTGATTTGTAACTTGGAAGATTTCCTGCTATTCCCTAATAGATTTCTATTTTTGGTAATATCGGCTGGGACGATATTTATATCATCCTAGACGATATGTCCAAAATCAGAAACCTGAATTAGGGCATCCTCATTAAGACAGCCGTCATAAACACATTGGCCTGGAAGATACTTGTATTGGCCAGGATGATATTCTAAATTCAGAAAGAATTAACCGCCATAATCAGTTTAGGTATTCTTTATTTTAGGAAATTGGCCAGGACGATATTCCTATCGTCTAGGACGATCTAACTCAATTATACCTAAATTGATCTGGTATTATTTGGAATTATTAATGGCTGATTGATACAATCACATCATCCGGGATGATCTTATGATCGGCCAGGATGATAGCCTGGACGATTGACTTCGGCCAGCACCAAATCAGGACGATTAAAATCGATTTTAAACTAATCGGTCGGGACAATCATGAGATCGGCCAGGATGATATAACCAATTTTCTTCTGATCGTCCCAAATCGTCCCAGGCCATTGAGCTGAATTTGAACTAATCGGTCAGGACGATATACCTATCGTCCTGGATGATAATGTCGGCAAATTGCATTAATGAGCTTGTTTTGAGAGCTTCTATTTAAGCTATGGCATGGAAACTTTTGTAAGAGTCTTTGGCAGCCATTGTTATTTCATTTTTGTGGGGGAGACTTGAAGAGAGAGCTTGAAAGGGAGTGAGGAATGGGTGAAGTCTGGGCGGGAGAAGATCCTGTGAGCGGGGACACAAGGGAGTGTGGTGGGGGATCCACACAGTTACTCTGGTAGGCTTGCACCTTAATACTGCCGTATTCAAGGCTTGTCTCGAGAGAAGTTCACCAAAGAAGAAGTTCACTTTGGTGTCAAAAGACCTGGCGACTCCGCCGCACCGGGGAAGGTGGAAGTGATTTTGTAAGGGCTTCTCCGCCTAGCTGTGGGGGCTAAAGGAGAGTCACGATTTTAGTGCAATACTTGGAGGGTGCCTCCAAGGAGTGGACGTAGGTCAAGGATTGACCGAACCACTATAAATCTGATGTGTTCTTTTCTTATTATCGCTTCTGCATTTATTTTTCTTCCGCACTTTATTTGTGATGATTTTGGTTGGAGTTTTATCTTTGGTTTTAAGATTTTCCAATTCACCTCTCTTTTAAATTAGCTTTGGGCCAGTTCTATACGGCCTAACATCCCTAACAAACTTTTAAGTGCCATCTGAGCACTTTCAAGTGGTATCAGAGCAAGTTTTCATAAAATAAGTTTTTAAAAGCTTTTGAATTTTTATCCATGGCTAATCGTACTATTGCAAAAGGTTATTCAATCACCAGACCTCCTTTATTTAAAAATATGTCATTTGATTTTTGGAAAACTCGCAGGTCTATTTTCTTGCAATCGATTGATTTTTG
>NW_021319850.1:0-28986 GCF_001605985.2 Dendrobium catenatum | reverse complement strand
TGATTTGGATATTGAATTAAAAAGTTTTTTTAGCCTTTAAAAGAACTTGAGCTTGGATTAACAATTTATGAATTTCTTACTTCTTCTGGATTATGCGTTGTCAATCCAATTCTACTAAGTTTTTGATTAAAACCAAGAGGTAACTTTCTCATTTTAAGAATGTTTTTTTTAAACTAGATCAGGAAACGTTTTTATCTTTTGTGCGTTTTATTTTTTGTTTGTGCCTCCTCTCTTTTTGATAATGTCAAAGGGGGAGAACGTACTGTTGAATTTGTATCCATTTTTTTGTCAAAACATTCAAAAGAACAAAAATATTTTGATCTCCCCTATTTTTTAAAGTGTTATTCTAGTGAGGGGAGATTAGGAGATATTACTTTTTTTTTTAAAATTCAAATTGAATTGTTTGCCATTATCAAAAAGGGGGAGATTGTTGCGGATCTATGGTTTATGATTTTGATGATAGCAAACATTCCTTATTTCTCTATAATTGCCTTATGTGCTAACGTTTCAGGTTCATACGATCGGACTATAATTTTGAACCAGATCAAGATTGGGTAGACTAGGTTTGAGTCATTTTGTAATCTTTTTTTTTTCTTGAGTCTGTTGTATTCATTGTGAGACCTATTGATTTGTAACTTGGAAGATTTCCTACTATTCCCTAAAAGATTTTTATTTTTGGTAATATCGGCCGAGACGATATTTATATAGTCCTGGACGATATGTCTAAAATCAAAAACTTGAATTAGGGCATCCTCATTAAGGCAGTCGTCATAAACACATCGGCCTGGACGATACTTGTATTGGCCAGGACAATATTCTCAATTCAGAAAGAATCAACCGCCATAATCAATTTAGGTATTCTTTATTTTAGGAAATCGGTCAGGATGATATTCCTATCGTCCAGGATGATCTAACTCAATTATACCTAAATTTATCTGGTATTATTTGGAAATCATTAATGGCTGATTGATATGATCTCATCATCCGGGATGATCTTATGATCGGCCAGAACGATAGCCTGGACGGTTGACTTCGGCCAGCACCAAATCAGGGCGATGATCAGGATGATTAAAATAAGTTTTAAACTAATCGATCAGGACGATCGTGAGATCGGCCAGGATGATATAACCAATTTTCTTCTGATCGGCCCAAATCATCCCAGGCCGTTGAGCTGAATTTGAACTAATCAGCCAGGATGATATGCCTATCGTCCTGGATGATAATATCGGCAACTTGCATTAATTGAAAGTGATCTGAAGGCACTTGAAAGTGCTTCTGAAATCACTTGAAAGTTCATTAGGGATGTTAAGCCCTCATGAACTAGCCCAAGGCTAACAAAGAACAGAGCTGAATTGGATAACTTTAAAACTAAATATAAAACTCAAACCAAAATCACCATAGAAATTAAAGTGCGGAAGAAAATAATGCGGAAGTAATAATAAGAAAAGAACACACTGGATTTATAGTGGTTCGGTCAAACCTTGACCTACGTCCACTCCTTGGAGGCACCCTCCAAGTATTGCACTTAAACCGTGACTCTCCTTTATCCCTCACAGCTAGGCGGAGAAGCCCTTACAAAATCACTTCCACCTTCCCCGGTGTGGCGGTGTCGCCGGGTGCTTTGACACCAAAGAGATCTTCTTCTTTGGTGAACTTACCTCGAGACAAGCCTTGAATTCGATGGTACTAAGGTGCGAGTTCGTCGGAGCAACCGTGTGGAATCCCCTCCACACTCCCTTGAGTTCCCCCCCCCCCTCACAGAATCTTCTCCCTCTCAAACTCCACCCTTTCCTCTCTCCCTTTCAAGCTCTCTCTTCAAGTTTCTCCCATAAGAATGAAGCTACAATGGTTGCCAAAGACACTTACAAAGTGCCTTGTCATAGCTTAAATAGAAGAGCTAAAAATGAGCTCATTAATGCAAGTTGCCGATATAGGCATATCGTCCTGGCCGATTAGTTCAAATATGAGGAAAATCATCCTGAATATTGCCCTGAAATGAAGCTAGACGATGTCTAATCATCACGGACGATCTTGCGATCGGCCCAGACGAAATCACCATTAATTGCTTTCCAAAATTGCCATAGAAATTTTGGAAAAATTGCTCTGGATCATCCGGGATGATATTTTATAGTCCAGGATGATCCACTGGGATAATGTCCAAAAATAAGTATTTCCTAAGTAGATATGGCGACAGATTCTTGCTGAGTTGAGCCGATCGTCCTGGCCGATACAAAATCATCCAGGACGATGTGTTTTGCATAAAGACGGCTGCTTTAATGAGGATGCCCTAATTAGGGTTTCTACTTTTGTTAGATCATCCCGGACTATATAAATATCGTCCCAGACGATGTTACCAAAAATAGAATTTTTTTAGGGCACAACAGAAAATCTTCCAAGTTACAAATCATCAGATGCCACACCAAATACAACAGACTCGAGAAAGGAAAAGGATTACAAACTGACACAAACCCAGTCTACACAATCTTGAGCTAGTTCCAAATTGCAGTATGATCGTGTGGACCTGAAACGTTAGCATATAAGGCAATCGTAGAGAAATAAGGAATGTTTGCTATCATCAAAATCTTAAACCATTGATCCGTAACATTAATGAGCTCGTTTTGAGAGCTTCTATTTAAGCTATGGTATGGCAACTTTTGTAAGAGTCTTTGGCAGTCATTGTAGCTTCATTCTTGTGGGGGAGACTTGAAGAGAGAGCTTGAAAGGGAGTGAGGAGCGGGTGAAGTCTGGGCGGAAGAAGATCCTGTGAGCGGGGACTCAAGGGAGTGTGGTGGGGGATCCACACGGTTGCTCCGGTAGGCTTGCACCTTAATACCATCGGATTCAAGGCTTGTCTCGAGCGAAGTTCACCAAAGAAGAAGTTCACTTTGGTGTCAAAGGACCCAGCGACTCCGCCGCACCGGGGAAGGTGGAAGTGATTTTGTAAGGGCTTCTCCGCCTAGCTGTGGGGGCTAAAGGAGAGTCATGATTTTAGTGCAATACTTGGAGGGTGCCTCCAAGGAGTGGACGTAGGTCATGGTTTGACCGAACCACTATAAATCTGATGTGTTCTTTTCTTATTTTCGCTTCCGCATTTATTTTTCTTCCGCACTTTGTTTGTGGTGATTTTGGTTGGAGTTTTATCTTTGGTTTTAAGGTTTTCTAATTCACCTCTCTCTTTTAAATTAGCTTTGGGCCAGTTCTATAGGGTCTAACATCCCTAATGAACTTTCAAGTGCCATCTGAGCACTTTCAAATTGTATTAAAACTCATAATGTTTTTTATTTGAAAATAATTTCTAATGAATCTTGGTTATGGCATAGGAGACTTTGCCACGCTGGCATAAAAAACCTTAGGAAAATGACCCAAAAGGATTTAGTTAGAGGTATACAAAAACTATACTTTACTAAGGATCACCTTTGTGATGCATACCATTTAGGGAAACAAATGAAGTCCTCATCTAATTCTAATAAGGATCATAGAACTAATAAACTATTAGAGATTATTCATTTGGATCTTTTTGGATCGGTTAGCACTATTAGTCTATGAGAGAAGGTATATGAATTTGTGATAGTTAATGATTTCTTAAGATTCACGTGAGTTAAATTTTTATTTCATAAGAGTGAATCATTTGAGAAATTTAGAGACTTTTCAACTTGGATTCAGAGGAAACTAGGATGTGAGATTTTAACAATTCAAAGTGATCACGACGGTGAATTTAAAAATGATAAATTTGAGGATTGTTATAAAAAAAAGGAATTGATCACAATTTTTCTACACCTAGAACCCCTCAGTAGAATGTGGTAGTCAAAAAGAAAGAACATAACATTAATTGAAGTTGCTAGAGCCATGTTGGCTGAATATTCACTTTCTAAATATTTTTGGGCTAAAGAGGTTAGTACTGCATGTTATGTTTTGAATAGGGTGAACATTTGGTCAAAATTGAACAAAACACCCTATAAGCTAATTTGTCAAATTTGCATGTTTTTAGATGTAAGGTGTTCATACATAATAAAGGAAAATATACCTTAAAAAAATTTGATTCAAAATTATATGAAGGAATTTTTCTTGGATACTCTAATGTTGGAAAATCTTATAGAGTATTTAATAAAGTTATATGAAGGAATTGATTTTAGGTGAACCTAGTGAGGGTGTTAGGACTAGGCATAAACTAAGAAAAGAAGTCAATTATTCAGCCTTTGTTTCAATAATAGAACTCTTAAATATAAATCAAGAACTTTCAAATGAATTTTAGATTTTGGCAATGCAAGAAGAATTAAATTAATTTATAAGAAATGATGTTTGGGAATTAATTGCAAGGATAAAGGAACAAAGTATAGTTGGAACTAAGTGGATATTTAAAAATAAAATGAAAGACTCAGGAGTTATTGTTAGAAATAAAGATAAATTGGTGGCTAAGGGGTATAATTAAACTGAAGGGATTGATTTCGACGAGACTTTTGCTCCTATAGCAAGACTTGAAGGAATTAGGGTTTTATTAGCCTTTGTATGTTTTAGAGGATTTAAGTTATATTAAATGGATATTAAAAGTGCCATTTTGAATAGGGTGATATAAGAGGATATTTATGTTGAACAAATTCTAGATTTTAAAAATTCAAAATATCTAAATCATGTTTTTAAATTAAAAAAGGTATTATATAGATTGAAATAGGCACCTAGGGCTTGGTATGAGAGGTTAAACACTTTCCTACTTGAGATATATTTTGAAAAAGGAAGTATGGATACCACTCTCTTTTTAAAGAAACTGGAAGATGATATACTCATTGTTCAAATTTATATTGATGATATCATTTTTGGATATATATAAAAAAAATATTTGTAATGATTTTTTTAAAATAATGAGTAGTGAATTTGAGAAGAGCCTAATGCGAGATCTTAGTTACTTTTTAGGTTTTAGCATTAAAAAAATTTGAGGATGGAATATTTCTTAGTCAGTCAAAGTATATTAAGGACATCCTCAAGAAGTATAAAATGGATAATGCTAAATCAGTTAGTATACATATGAGTTCCTCAGTTTAGTTGGAGAAGGACCCAAAGGGAAAATTTGTTGTTCAATAAAAATTTAGATGAATTATTGGAACTTTATTTTATTTGACTGCTAGCAGACCCGATATTATGGTTAGTATTTATTTGTATGCTAGATTTAAATTAGATCCAAAAGAATCATATTTGATAGCAGTAAAAAGGATTTTGATATATCTCTTGGGAACTCAGAATTTAGGGATTTGGTATCCTAAGTATAGCTCTTCATTTGAAGTTATTAGATATTTAGATTTGGACTTTACAGATTATGAGGTTGATCAAAAAATTATATCTATAGCTTATCAATTTATAGGAATTTCCTTAGTTTCTTGATCCAGTAGAAAATAGAATTTTATAGTCCTATCTACTGTTGAAGCTGAATATATTGCTTTAGAAAGCTGTATGGCATAAGTTCTTTGATTCAAATAATAGTTGATTGATTTAGGATTTACAATAAGCTCAATTCTAATTTATTATGATAACACTAGTGCCATTTGTATTTCAAAAAATCTTATTCAATATTATAGAACCAAACATATAGACATAAGGTATTATTTTATTAGGGATCATGTATCCAAAGGAGAAATTGAATTAAACCATATTTCTACTAAAAATCATCTTGCATACATTTTTACAAAACCACTAGCTTTTGATACTTTTAGTATGTTAAGAATAAGGCAAGGTGTGATCGATCTTAATGCTTAAACACAATCCTTTACAAACTTGATATGTTTCAATGTGTTTTCCTTTTATAGTTTTCAATAATTTTTGTTTGTGTGTGTGTTTTCAAATTTTTTGTTTTATTTTATATTTTGTGTGATTTTGACATATTCTCACATATCGAAATTCCTATTTCTAAATGTTCATGCTAAATTTTCTAAGTGTTCTATTCGTATTATACAAAATTATTTTTGTCCCATACGAATTTTGTAGCATTTTAATTATTATTTAAGACTGAATGCGTATAGTTTTTATTTTCTAATACATATTATACTGTATAATATTTATATCATCCCAAATGATATATATTCATTCGTCTGTATGCATGTAGACGGTTATCCAGGTAGAATCAATTATTATAACTGATCATATCTACAAAACCTTATTTTGTACATACGAACCACAAGTCATTCGATGTGGAGGATGAACCTAACCGTCAAGAAAACAATCTTAAATAACTGATCATCTTGGACGAACACTTATTCATCTGTATGATTTTCTGGTCAAATAGCCTATATGAAAAGGATGCTTCGTAACTTGCGTGATTATGAAGAGTCATTTTAATTGGACATTTTCATTCGTACATACGAAATTGTTTTTGTCATGTACGAAACAATTATCATACTATATGAATCCATTTTTATACTTATGAAGGGTCATTTTTCTTTAAATAGGAGGGTTTTAGAATTCATTTTCATTGACTTCAACATCCCCTTTCAATCCTTCTCATCTTTGAAATGGCCAGTTCTAGCAAGTGAAGTAGAGTCTCGAAGGATTTGTCTTCCAGGGGAGGAGACAAAAACTTTCTATCTAAAGCAAATAAGGTTTCTTACTATAGGTTTGCTTTTGCAAAAATTACTCCATATAGACTATACATTAAGTATGATTTTCATTTTCAAGTAATGCCTCTTTTTGCCTCAACCCAATTTGTCTTCATTTTGACTCTGATTCATGCTTACCATAAAGAGACCTTTCACCACTTCTTGGAAAATATGACTTTTAGTGAGGATGAGAGTAGGATAAGATCATATGTCCTAAAGAAATAGGTAGAAATCAATAAGGAAGATCTAGGACCCTTTCTATAATTAAGGACTCAAGGGATTAGAGCACACACTATGACCTCCAAATCAGACTTTAATTGGTCTGAAATAAACAGAACTCTTAGAGGGGTAAGTCAAGTTGGTCACTTGGCTTGAGTCTATACTTTAAATTAAAATGCCAAGATCATCCATCATGTCCTTAGAACTTCAATTATTCCTAAGGCTGGTAATCACATAAATATAACTCCTCTTCTGTCCACTGTTACTTATTTAATCATGACTGGATAACTAATAGATAAAGCCTAACTCATTCTAGATTATATTCATAACCTTTCTAAAATTGGGCATGTTTCTCATAGAATAAAAAAAATATTACTTTAGGACATCTAGTGAGATATGTCTTATAAAAGAAGTACAACATTGTATATCCTAAGATTCCACTTGAAATGCCATTCTACTTCACTGATGCCTCTTTTTGAGCACTTTTTGGAAAGAATGACAATTCAGGTGAAGATAATGAGGAAGAAGGGGGAGCACCTGCACCTGTTCATAGACCTTACTTTCAGGAGATGGTCCAATGCTTTGACTGGTTAGAGAGTTATTTTGATTAATGTTTTTATCAAATTCAAACTCACTTGAACCAGCAAGATGCATAATACCAGGAAGACATGGGTTAGATCAGAGGACAGTTCAAATCCGTGAACACTAATGTAGCTATAATGAATAGCTATTTCTCTATCTTCAACCAGCCTCTTCTTCCAGACCAAGGCCCCTCAGCGTTCTAAATATACTTCTTTTGCATTGTCTTTTCTAGTCCTCTATAGATGTGATGATATTAGTGATGATTTCAAATATTTTGTGTACTTATGTTTGTTTAGTGCTTTGTGTACTTGACTTTGTTTAGTCTTTATGTTGATGTTGTGATATTTTTAATTTGATGAAATTGATATCAAAGTGCTTAAATGTATTTGATCTTTAAATTGGTATCAATAAAAAATGTCTTATTTTGATTAGTTACTTTTGTTTGTTGTTTGAAATGTAAGTTTGCCTATATAACAATCCTATCTTAATTGATCTAAATAGTGTTATAAATTAAAATGCAATACAAAAATTAATTTCATTATGAAATCTAATTTTTTAAAATATGCTAAGTTAACTTATAACTCGATCAAGTTAAGGGCATCAATCTCATGTTCTTTTTTAGGCAAATATAATTTAAATATTTTTATTATAATTTTGATATCTTTTTATTTTTTATTTCTCTTGTCAATATAATTATCTTTTTAATAAAAGAAATTCAATTTTTTTAATTATTGATTTTGGAAAGATCAATTAAAAAAATATCAAAAAGAAATGTACAATAGGTACAAAAATAAAAAATATGCAATAGTTCGCAAATTAAAAAGAGTCACAAAATTAGCCCAAATATAAAAAGATGCACAAAGTGTGGCACAAATATTTGAAAAGATATACAATGTTGCAAATTGAATATGTTCTTGCCTCTCTCGTTTAATCTTCAAATTCAAATCAATCTAATGTTCAATTATATTTTATATTGAAAATTTAAATTATATAATCTTTATTTCATCACTTTTGCAATAATTCTCTTTATCTAATTGTCTAAAAAGCTCCGTGACCTTGATCAATTTTTCTTATATATGTTATACTTTAATTTAAATGTTTTCAATCTTTCTTTTTCATCTAATGGTCATTAACTTTATTATTGCAATTATAGTTCATTCAATTTCAAGATCAATTACTAAGGTTTCTCATATGACTTCTTTTATTTCAACAATCCTTTTTCCCTTTTTGTTGTTGTCAAAAGGGGGAGTAATATTATTTTTGTGTTTTCTTCATATTTTCTTATTTTTGTGTTTTCCTATTTTTGTTCTTATGTTTTTGTGTTTGTTTTAAAAAATTTAAAATATATATATATATTGTGTTCTTCAAGGAATTCTCTTAAATTCATATGTTTATTCTTTTAGGGGGAGCTAAGGAGAAATTTAGGGTATATAAGTTCACTCAAATAATAATTATTTTGCCAAAGGGGGAGATTACTGAGATAGTTGCTACTTAGTTCTTGCTTGTTGTATTCTTGCAACTTGTATATTTTTTTATGATTCCAAATATTATTGCTTTGATTATTATTTCTCCTAACATATTTTGAAAGAATTCTTTTGCTATTTGTGTGTACTAACATTTCAGGAAAATCATACTCCGGATTATTGAAGACTTCAAATCAAATCAGTTTAGAGTTTATTGTAAATGAAGTCTATATTTTTTCATTTTATTGAGTCTGAGAGAGTGTGATTATAATTGAATAATTGTGTACACACACACTAGAGGAGAGTTAAAAATATATAATTTTTTAAACTAATCATAATGTATGATGTCTTTTTGTACGGGATGATCTAATCAGTTATTTTTCCTTTCGAGCAATCAAACAAAGTGATAGAAGAAATTTTTTGTAAGTATGGATCGTACTGTATGATATACCATTCACACATACCTTCTAGAGCATGAATTGGATGGGTCCCTTTTTGTCACAACTTTTCATCTAGATGAACTTGAAAGTTTTTGTAAGTGATCGTATAGTACGATGTCATCATCATACGCATGTCGTCTAGGGTATGAATTGGACAGGTCCCTTTTCATCCCGATGAACATAAAATTTTTCATAACTAATCATATCATATGATGTATTCATTGTATGTATTCCATATCGGGTACAAAATTATGGGATACCTCTTCATCCCGACAAAGATGAAAAAATTTCTAACTATTAGTATCGGATGAACTTGGTTCATACCAAATGATTATCGGGTACAAAATGATTTGGTAGTGATTCAAAATAGGTTCGTACAAAATAATTTTTGAACTGTTCATATGTACGAACATACTATCATATTATACGATCGTGAATGCTCAAAATTGAAAATTTCAGTTTTTTGGACTGTGTTTCGTGTCTTTAGTATAAAAGGTCAACTAAAAATGATATGAAAAAGTATTGTCTTCATGTTTTTTCAAGATCAAGTAAAAAAGAGAGTGTGGGAGAGTGTTTGAGAGAGATTTCTTGCAAGTGGAGAGTGAAGGGTTCACAAGGTTACTCAAAGGTAAGGATCTCTTTATGATTTTGGTGGTTCCTCTTCTTTTCTTCTTTCTAGTTGCTCGTGAGAAGATCTTTAAAGAAGATCTGGTACTCTGCCGATATGTAGAGAGTGTGAAAGGATGAAGGTTCTTTGTCGACACTTAGAGGGTATTAAAGGACGAAGATACTCTATTGACACGTGGAGAGTGTGAAAGGACAATGGTTTTTTGTCGACACTTGGAGGGTGTGAAAGTATGATGGTTCTCTACCGACACTTAGAGAGTATGAACATATGACGGTTCTTTGCCGATACTTGGAGGGCATGAAAGGATGACAGTTCTTATCCGCACCAGGGATTGGTGAAAGTAAGGTTTTATAAAGTCTTCTCCGCCTTGCTATGGGGGCAAAAGGAGAGACACTTTGGTAATAGTGTAGTACTTGAAGAGGGAGTCTTCAGGGACTGGATGTAAGTCATGTTTGACTAAAACACTATAAATCTTTATGTCTTTTAATTTTTGCATTTTTATTACTGCAAGTTATTTACTGTGGTTAAAAAGTTTTATTTTTAAAACTTAAATTAACTTGCTAAGAAGTTTTTAAAATCAGTTTTCTATTTAAAAAATTCAAGAGAATTTTAAAATTACCAATTCAACCCCTCTTTTGATTAGCCTTGGGACAATAGCTTAGGTTTAACAACCTATACAGAATTAATACTCCACACTTTATCTATAAAAACTAGGTGGTTATACACCATCGGTGGCTACTTTTTGTTGAACCAACCACTCATTCAATCCCAGCCCTCTAGCTATTGATCTAAGCATTTTGGAATGGTGTGTTTCTTCTTGGAAAGTGTATGAGGACAGTCTATAAGATCAACCAGCCCAAGAACACAGAAATCCATCAGTCAAATTATGGTAAAAACTCAACCATAGCTTAAATCAATCTAGTTTAAATAGCTTTTTGAAAAGCATGTTTTAAGCCAATAAGCACTTCCCCATTGATGCTCTATACTATACCTATCTATATTTAAAATTTTATTGAAATTAATTTTAATGGTTTGATAGAATTAGCATATTTTTTTAATCCTAGTGATCCACTCAATGATATATTTTTTGAGCCATTGATCATGCGATCAATGGCTTAGATCTCATTTTCCAATGGCTTGTACATAAAATGTTTTTTTTTTCTTATACAAAAAATGTTGTTTATACCACAATTTCATTTTTCATCCTATTCTATTTGAGACGGTGGTTCAAACCGTAGAAGATAAAATGGCGCAGCACAATGTTGACTCTGATAAGTGAGCAGCATAGCCATTATCTAATCATTCATAATGAGTAAACTATCTTGCATTTTGACTTGGAAAATAGTATGCTTCCACGTAGCCCATCGCCACCACCATTTTGATTTTAATTGATATGGTTTGATTTTAAATGCTTTTTAATTACAAAAACTTTAAAAAACATAATAAATTCATTTTTAATCCAATATTAGAGTTTTTGGACTCTATGGATTCAAGATGAACAATACTTATTCTAAAAATAATTTTGTAACAATTTGATTAATATTAATTTGACTATTTCACTAATATACAAAAGTGTATTTTTTTTATAATTAAAAATTTTTCAATTGTTATTTGCAAAATTTTAGTAAGTGAGAGCTAGGGTCTATCATTGATCTCCCCTAAATTTTTTAAACCTATTTAATGTGCATATGGTTAGTTAATAAATGTCAAAAATCATAAGTCACACTTTGACTTTTAACTTTGGAAATTCATTAAAAGCATTGTTTCAAAACTTTTTCAAACATTCCAAACATCTCTCTAAAAGTTTTCAATAAAGCTAGGTTGTAGGTGAATTGAATTAATCAAATATAATGCAAGCATCTAGGACATTGGCATATAATCCCTTATTTTATTTTGCATAAGAATTCCTTAGGCATTTGGGTTTGGTTAATCAATACTATGGTTTGCTTCTTTTATTTACCATAGCATTTTTATGTTAGTGATAAGGGGAAGTTATCATATGGTGATTGTTTAAGTATTTGGGCTATGGGTTAGCCCAAATACTTAAATATTCATCTTCCATAGTGCACTTAGATTTAGGTCACTTGATTGGTGTGATGTGGCTGATTGTATATATGTTAGAGGTTAGGGGATTATGATTGTAAACCTATACAACATAGAGACACTTAAGGACACAAATCATGGATGATATGAAGTAATTTAGAAAAAAAATTAGAAAATCCAGTATACACCAATAGGGGTGAAATTCAAAACACCTAAACATGGTGGCATTGCCTACCTTAGGCTAGGAGTTCACTGATTTTAAAATTCATTAGGTGAGAAATTTAATTAAGTCAAAACTAGTCCCTTAATTGGCCCTAAAACTTCAAAAAAACACAATAAATCCAATTTAAATCCAAAAAAATACAAATAATATATCAAATTGACCAAAATTAGACCCCCAACATTAGAAAATTAAAAGCCCATATACTGGTTCCTTAATTTGACTTAATTTAATTTTTAATGAACCATAATTCTATAACACTTGAGAACACTCCCATGGATCATTCCTAACCTTTAGGAGTGATTTCATGAAGTTTGGAGCAAAATTATTAAAAGAATTTTTTAATTAACCAACTTAAAAATTCAATTAAATACTCAAATTTCAAAATTTATAACTAGCTTTAAAAATTCCAAATTGAACAAACTCAAAGGCATTAGACTCCATTAAGGGTCTATTATTTATTAAAAATGTTAAACCACCAGAATTAAGTCAAAGTCAAAAGTCAACGTTTTGATGATCTACAGTTCAAATTTGAGTCAAACTTAAAACATTTATAGCTTAATCTAAACAAATTCAAATCCAACAAACTTAGTATTAAATTACTCTCTTTAAGGTCTAGTATTTAGGAAAAAATTTTAAAATTCTAAAATTCAACCTAATTTGAAAAGTCAAAATTTAACCCCTTAATTTAATGATTTAAATAATTCATAAAATTTCAATAATTTAATAATTAGTTAAACTACAAACATTTATTTGATTATTAAAATCAATCAACCAACCCCTTGAATACTTAACAAGCACTCTAAATATGAGGTTTTTATGATGGACTACCTTGAGCTACAGGGCTAAGTGTCTTAAGGACGTTTCAACTTGAGCCCAGTATAACAACACTATAAACATATTCAATGGAGTGCAAAAATTTAAAATTAATTGATTATTAATTACTTAACCAAATTAAAATCCTTAATTCAACTACATTAACCTTATTTTTAGGATTGTTTACCTTGAGTTGTAGGGCTATGTGTCATAAAGTGGTTTCATAAAAGAGCCCATTATGACAACACCATGATAATTAACTCAATCTCTAATATCAACAACCAATCAATTTAATTAAAAGTAACAAACCCCTTAATTACAACCAATTAAATCAACTAAATAATATTGGTTACTATTGGGTAACCTAGGCTCATTAGGCTATTAACTTAGCTCTAAGGAAGGTGAAATAAACTTCAAAGTCATGGTGTAAATAAAGATAGTAATCACTCAACCCATAAAAATATTCATCTTAAAATAAAATTCAAATCATTAATACTTAAACTCAAACTCAAATCCCTTAAACATTCAACAAATTATAACACTAGGCAACTTCAGCAACAATCCAACATAGGGTATATCCAAACCATATAGCCTGATGCACACATTTTAGATGGTTTGTTAGGAAAATCAACTATAGTTTTAGGCTAGGTCGGTGTTTACTTTTCTGCTACTTGTGTGCCAAGCTTTTTGTGATTTTTAGTTCTTGCTAGTTTCTTCAACTGATTGATGTGATAGCTTATTTATGTGTTAAATTTTATGTAATTAATGAATTGATGTGATGGACATTAGATTAATTTTAGGTTAAGAATGATCTAGATGCTCAAAGAATTTCCTACACGTGGCTATACTTGTCAAGGGCTAGGACAAAGGGATAAAATTCCAACATAAATTGACAAATTTTTTGCATGTGTTAAAAAATGCTAAGTCCCCTTGAAGTTAAAAGATCATGGTCAAGTGTATCTATAAATTTTAATTTGATTAAATATATAATTTCTTAGGACTGTTGATATTTTTAATTATATTTGCATAGGATAACCATGCAGGTTGTTTTAGAATTTTCTTTGAACTCTTTATATAAAATTTGATTGAGTCAAGTGTTATGAACGTTGATCTTTGAGATGGGATATTAATAATCCAACCTTAAATCAAAAGAGATGGGAAACATCCCTTAGGGGAGAGTTCCTCATCATTTGGAGATTCAGGTTAGGATGTTTTGAAGATCCAAAGAGAAATAAAAACACCCTTTATATTGGAGTTTATTTTCATTTGGATATCCAGACCCGACAAATCCAAGGAGCTTATAGAAGGAAGTTAGATGATGTAGTGAAGACTTAGAGAATATCCCACTCTAAAAAATCACTTGCATTAGTTTTAAGATTAGAATATGAGTTGTTGTCAGTGGTACCTGACAACTTTTATTTTTTGCAGACCCTAGGTTATAATTAAGTTGCACTTGCTATATGGTCATTAAATTTATTTAATTATGTATTGATTGAATGTTTATATTTTTTATGTAATAGAAATTTACAATAATTTTAGGTTTCTTCTCTTTCTTGCCATTTTTATTTTAGGTTGGAAATGTATGGAGGCTCATGAGGGAATGTTAATAACTTTTTCTACTCAAACTAAATAAAATTTTTAGCCACACATAAATTTTTTAATGATTTAAGAAATAAGCTCAAGATTACTACAAGTTCCCATGTATTCATATTAAATTCTTCTCTTCGTTGTTAAGCACCATCATGCATGCGGGTTCATGCAGACCACCTAGCATATTAGGGTGCATCTTTATTAAGGGAATATTCAACAATTTTTAGGAAAAAATCTATATATTTTTAAGCCTAATTTTAAAGCTATTTCATATCAATTTTATGCATTTAAAGGTCAATCAGCATGCATTGCCTTAGAAATAAATTAAAGAATCATAAACTTTAATTACATTTTTGAGGCACTATAACCCTACATAAATCAAGGGGACAATTAGGACCTGCTCTTACATTAGCCATAACTCCTTAAAACTTAAATAATAATGTCCCTACCCATATTTCATAAAAGATCAGATACATTGTTTTTAAGTGCCTAGGTGGTTAGTTGACTACCATCCAGGCTAGGATAAGTCCAGATTTGTATTGCATTAGCTTAGTTCAGGCCACTATCATTTAGTGCCCAAATTAGACTTAAGATTTAAGGCAAACTCAAAATTATAAGGTCCTAAATTCTAGTAATATAATCCCAACCTTCTAATAAATTAATAGCTAAAATTAAAATCTCTCAAAACCAAAATTTCAAGCACATAAGGTAGACTAGGGCATTTCTAAATCAATTTAGAATCTTGAAATACCCTCTACTTCTCCTCCTTTGGCCTCAAGAAATAAGTGTTCAAATTTAATCTAATCAAGATTAAAAATTCTAGCCTCACTCCCTTTGATATCACTCTTTAAAAGTATCAAAAATAAAATTTCTATTATTATTTTAATCGAGATTTTTGGTAGGAAATTCAAGCTTCCTACGATGTAATTAACTATGAGGGCATGCACTCATAGGAGATTTAAAAACTCCAGATCAATTTTCAAAATTCAATTAATTCTCTTTGGAAAAATCAAAATAATATGACGATCATTATGGTCATATTTGGACAATCAGTAATAAAAGATATCATCCTTCCTTGGAAAGATATATCATTTATTATCGTGACTTCAAATATAAAATAAATGATGTTTTAACTAGATTATTCTAATCAAATACTTGATCAAATGTCATTTTGACCATTCGGGGTCATATACAATTTTTTCTTGAATTCGACTATCATAATTAGGATGAAATTTATAGTTTTGTTGTCTAAACCCATTAGTGAATGATATTCTTGCCTCTTGAGAAGATATATCATTCATAATGACTTGTTTGACTTCAAAAATGTAAATTCCATAAATCAAGTTTTCACAAAGAAAATTAATTCTAATTTTCTTTAAATTCTTTCCAATGCAATAGAAATCCTTTTTTAAACTCAAAAATAGTATATGCTTTACTTACTTATCTAAGATTTTTATAGGGTGTCGAATTATGGGAGTTTAGAGTGGTATTAAGATTGGAAGAGCTTAATCTATCCTTTGTGTTTTACACTTGACTAGACGGTAGGTGATGCATATGCTCAAAATAATATCAATATAAAAATAGAATCATTAGGAAACACATTGTATTTACATTCCATCAATCTAGAATATTTTATCCAAATAGTATTTCATTTAATTATTTTTTATTTTGAATTAAAGGATTGAATCTCCATCAAAACTTATTTAAATTAAGTAGAATAATTACTATAGCTGAAGTAAATAGTACTAGCATTTGCAAGTAAATATTCTTTCTCATTGGATCGATACTCTATTCTGTCGTTATATTACATTACTCAGCAAGTATACTAATGTAAATTAAGTGGGGTTTTTATAATTTCTATATAAAACAAATTTAAGCATTATTTTGGGATTGATAGAGCCCTAAATTTTATAATTCTTTAGGTTAGTCCACTGCCCCATCAAATTTTTGGCACCTTTACCAGATAAGAATTTATTTTATTTACAAATTTATTATATTGATAAATCAATTGCATAATTATTCATACATATTTTTTATTGTTTTATTTTAATTTATTGATTTAATATCTATAGTTACATGTTGAGATGACATAGAGGGGAGGTACGCGTAAATTTTATTTCTTAAATTGAGAGAACACTTTCTAAAATTGAAACCACCAAAAAAAAATTAAAATGACTTACCTTTTTTGCAAACCCTTTAGTATACATAATTCTTCAAAGCATAAATAGACCCACTATTCAAGCACATAATTTTGAATTAAAACCTTCAATCATTCAAATGGTACAAAATTATCAGTTTGGGAAAACTCCCGTTGAAGACCCTAACCTATATTTGTAATATTTCTTAAAAGTTTCTGCAACATTTAAGTACAATGATGTTAGTAATGATGTCATTAGACATATATTATTCATATTTTTTCTTAGAGATAAGGAAAAAATATGGTTAAATTCTTTACCTCTAGGCCTATTACCACATGGAATGAGTTCACCCACAAATTTCTAGAAAAGTATTTTCCACCTTTTCAGACTGTCAAGCTTATAAATAATATTACTTTTTTTACTCAGTTAGATAAAGAATTTATTTATGAGAGTTAGGATCGATTCAAGGACATGCTTAAGAAATGCCATCACTATGCCTTACATGATTGGTTGATAATTCCAACACTTTATAATGGATTGTCGGGATCCCTTAGAGTCATAATTGATATTGCAACTAGAGGTTCTTTGATGTCAAAGCCTTTTGAAGATGCTTATGAATTAATTAAAGAAATGATAAAAAAAAATATCTTTAGTGGCATGCTAATAGGGTGAATCCAAAGAGAGTGGTTGGAGTTTAAGAAAATAATTCTTTATCTATTTTTGACTGCACAAGTTATAGAAATATCAAAGAAATTAGGCACTTTAGGCTTAAATTCTAATTCATCTTTACATTTGGAAGATTAAGCTCAATGGAAGAAAAAGATATCCAAGGGATTATAAATATAAATTTGATAGGAAGATGAATATTTCCTATTCAAATACATATAATTTTGGTTAGAAGAATCACCAAAATTTTTGTTTGTCTAATAATAATGATGAAAATTAATGAAATTTTGATTAAAATCACTAAGACAAAAATTGAAATAAGCAAAATCAAGCTAATAATAATCAAAGATTAGCATGTCCTCATGGATTTAATCAAAGAAATAAATATGGAACAAAAAAACACTATTAGAAGAAGGGTTCATACAATTGGAAAATCAATTACAAAATAAAATTGCTTCAATTAAAAATTTGAAACCTCAACTAAGTTAGCTTGTAATTTATGTGAGTACTAGACCCATTAAATTTCCTTTTAGTTTGAAATTAATCCTAACAAGAAGGAAATATATTCCAATAAGACCTAATTAAAGAATAATAAGCATCCACCATAGCCAAATGGAAAATTTGGGCAATGTCTAGCTTAAGACTATAACCTTAGCGCGCTACTTAGAAGGAAACCCATCCTTAGGTCAAGTTAGTTATATATGTTGATTATGTATAGGTTGTTAAATCTAAGCTATTGTCCCAAGGCTAACCAAGAGGGGGGTGAATTGGTAATTTAAAAATTCTCTTGGATTTTTTTAATAAAAAATCATTTTGATTCTCAAAGCAAGTTAATTTAAGTTTAAAATAAACTTTTCATCCACAGTAAATAACTTGCTATAAATAAATACAAAAATTAAAAGACATAAAGATTTATAGTGGTTCAATCAAACATGACCTACATCCACTCCCTGAAGACTCCCTTTTCAGGCATTGCACTATTACCAAAGTGTGTCTCCTTCTTCCCCCACAGCAAGGCGGAGAAGCCTTTACAAAAACCTCTCTTCCACCAATCCCTGGTGTGGCATAGAATGGTCGTCCTTTCACACTCTCCAAGTGTCGGTAGAGAATCATCATTTGTTCACACTCTCCAAGTGTCGATATAGAATCATCATCCTTTCACACCCTCTAAGTGTCGGTATAGTATCATCATCCTTTCACACCCTTTAAGTGTCAGCAGAGTATCGCTCTCCCTTGTTCTCCCTTATTATGTGGATCCTTACTTGGTGAAACCATTGTGGATCCTTACTTGGTGAAACCTTTGTGAACCCCCTCATAATCTCCCCTCACAAGATCCTCTCTCTCTCTCTCCCTTGTTCTCCCTCTCCTCTTGGCTCTCTCAGGTCAGGACAGTAGCAAAACATACTCTCTAGGGTAAAATAAGAGGTCTTATATAGAAGACCTTCAAATTTGCTCTTAATTACAACAAACTAACATTATCATCTAAGACAATCAATCAATCATCATGTATGATCAGTTCAAATTTAACTCAATCACCTAGGGCGATTTGCAAGAGTCTTGGTGATTAGAAGGTTACTTTATTAAGATTATCTTGGATTATCTGATATCATCCTGTATGATTAATTCAAGTCATCAAATATCATCCAAATTGTCACCCTTAATGGATGTCTGGATGATAAAAAAAATAAATTGATCGTCTAGGCTGATCTCACGATCATCCCGGATAATTAGTTCATTTCAGTACATATTGTCCAGAGCATCGCTCTGAATGGAGCTAGGCCGATTATTAATCATCGAGAAAGAACTAAGGTTTGTGAACTGATTTTCCTGTATAATCCTGTGATCATTTAGGATGATATAATCGAGCAATCAAATATTAATTTCTTTCTTTAATTACCAGATTAATTTAGGTATAACTATATTATATCATCTAGGATGATGACAAAAAATAAAACATGCCTAAATAGATCTGGCGGCTGATTCTTTTTAATTTTGAGCCTATTGTCCCAGCTGATACTAATATCGTCCAGGACGATTCACTTAATTGTAGCTGCCTTAACTAGGATGCCATAATTAGGGTTTCTATTTTTAATCAATCATCTAGGATGATTTTTGGATCATCCTGAATGATGTGATAAAAATAGAAAATGTTAACGAACATATATAATTTTTCCCCAAGTGTGTGTGTGTGCAAGATTACTTAGCATCATGACTCATAAAGTTACAATGGATTGAAGAAAAGGTAAAAGATATTTGACATACATTACAAGCTAACTCAGTCCTAATCTACCCAATCTTGAGCTGGTTTGATTTGCAATTTGATCTTATGGACCTGAAATATTAGTAGGCAAGACTGTCGTAAAAAAATAAATTTTTTTGCTATCATCAATATTCTATTCCCTGAAATCATATTCATAATAATCTCCCCTTTTTTTATGATTGCAAACATAAAATAATTAAAACTAAATAAAACACAAATAGAAGTAAAATAGTACAATGAAATAACTCAACTATTACCCACTACTCCTCTTTTTGCCATCACAAAAAAGAGGCAAAAAATAGAAAAGAAAAGAAAATAAAACAGAAGATAAAAAAGAAGAACGAAAGCAAAGTTTTTTTTTTTTTTGATCATTTGATCAAGGGCATTATTGACCTCATTTTTGTAGGGTCACTAAGGCCTTTTCAAGACTCCAGATTAATTTTTAGACCCTAGGATCCACTCAGACTTAGGATCCTTCCCTAGAGCAGACCTTAGGGCCGCACTCTAGAGCTAGGGGTTCCCTTAAGATCTAGATCCTAAAACGCCTTTAGGGGTTAATCTAGACTCAAATCATTCCTACCTTTATCAATTCCAAACTTTCAAATTTGATTCCTACCTTTGATTCAATTCTAAATCTCAAACTTCAAGTTCAATCTCAAACCCAATTAATTCAAATTTTAAACACATCCAAACTTTGATTCAATCCATTGAGAATCAAAATTTACTTAGACTTTGATTCTACCTTTGATCTACTGCTTTGACCTATCCATTCATTTAACAATCAACCACATGATTGTAAATGGATTTGTATACACCCAATATTGATCCAATCAAACTTGAAATCCATTCCCAAATCCAGAAATCCAACTCAAATTCCAAGTCCCTAAAGGTCTTGTCCGTAAAGACCTTTTCAAAAGAATTTTTAAACATTTCAAAAACCCAAAAGTCAAAATGGCTATGATTCAGGGTCTATCACTTGGCAAAGTGTAAGACAAGTCTCTGGAGGTTACCTCTCCATTTTGGCCCTATTCTGTGGTTCTAACCTAGAATCTGATTAAATTCAAAGCTGTAAAACGCTTTAAATATTTACAGCCTATGCACTGAACCTAACCCCTTTCAGATATTGATCTTGGGCCATTTCATAAGCCTCCAAACACTTCCAGACTCTTGATTTTAACCACTGAAGCAGTAAACTGTATTTTTTTCAGACTCCATTTTTTAACTCCTCAGTTGACGCAATAGGTCAAATTGACCAAATACCTTATGAAGAATTCAAATGGCCATTTCAAATCAAATCAATCTCAACTCGTTTGAAACCCTTCCAATGAATTTTAAATGTTAACTCAACTTGTTGAACTCAAACCCAAAACCTGGGTCAACCTGGTTGACGCCAAGTCGAATCCAAGTTTGACCATGGACCCATACAGCCCTTCTCTTTCAAATTTTGAATCAATCCATTCCAAGTCCTTTGAATGTATGGGATATACATCTTGGGTACGCCAAGAGACCCCTTTGGGTGACCATGTCTGGGCTCGACTTGGTGTAGACCATATGTGTTTGCTTGGACCAAGTGATTCATTCTCAGCAAGGATGCCTCTTTCTCGTGTGGACCACTACTTTTTGAGTCGTTAACCTACAAATGTCTTGAATAACTCAATATATATGTGCTATTGGGAGCTAAATCCCATTTTTAGTGAAACCCAATACACAACGTGAGTCCTTGATCAGCATAGACGCCTTGCTGGGACTCACTTGTGTCATGAGTATAGGAAGCGCTGATGACCCATAATGGTGCCGCGCAAAAGCATCTTGGGATTTAAGAGCGCAGAGCTCACATCTAACCCTAAGCTCCAAGGAACATCCTTGAAACCAACACCTTCCTCGGATAATGGTGTGCCCTAAGGTTTTTCAGAGTTCTCTACGATACCAGTATCAACCAGATCACATAGCCTTTGGGGCTACTCGCTGAGGATCAAGAAGTGTGAGGCCCTCAACCCAAAGTTTCTTGAGGCCAATAAACTCACCTTGGGTCAAGACCTATGGCTAACCCACCATCGATGCCCAAGGCTTGGGGCAACGATAAGAGTGGATCCCAATTTGCACTTGCATTGGGTGCACTCCTAGAAGTTACCCCAGACCACGAGGTCGTTTACCACACCTTCACGCCTGCCAGGTGCAACTGGCATGAGTAGTTTGTAAGCGCCAGGAGATTCGAACCGCCCGAACCTTCGATGCTCAAAGATAACTTTTGGATCAATGCAAAAGCACGGGAGCCAGTGAGGGTTATCATGGGGGAGCCAGTCACATCGGGATCATCACGTTATTGTCCAATTTCGACTGCCATTGGGTTGTGCGGTCCACACAAGACCCAAGACCTACCTCCACTCCACCAAGCGTCAGGGAGCCTTCTGGCGTGGGCTTTTGCGGGTCGTCAGAGCACAGCAGTCAGACACGATGTTTGAGATCCTTATGTCCATCACCTCTAGTGACAAATTGAGCCTTCACTGGTTGCTGCCAGAGCATGTGCCCCTATTTTCGGACAGGAGCTTCGGTGCAAACCAGGCACCATTTGGGCAGATGTACGCGGATGGCCATCGGCTGGTCGAAGGCCAAAATGTCGATAATTAAGTTGCGGAGGGTACTTCCTCGCGAGCACTATATCACTTTGGGCTCACACCGTGTCTGTCTACTCCGAGCTGCATCCTTGATCGTGGCACGATCCACTCCACACTAGACGCACATCGCACATAGTACTCCACGGTTGTAAGCAGTCTTGATTCCGGGCATTACTTCCAGGTTCAAGTGTCTTCGGCCCGTCGACATTTTGTCCTATAATGAGGGTGTGCCGCCACTACACTCACCTATGATTGGCTCGCCAGAGGACTCACGAGGGTTACATTGGGCATTCGTATATGTATATTTTATCATGTTGGGGAGATTTTTTACTCAGGCTGCTCTTTCTAAAGCAAACTTTCACACAGTGAAGCATTACTTTTTCTCCGGAGTGTCCACGTAGGAAGACGATAAGATACCATTCCTCGGCGTTCGATATTGGACAGCGTCAACGTGTAACAGACGCCTTCCGTTGTTTTCGTCCCTCCGAAATGTGTCACGCACAACGTACCGCCGTCCGTCTGACCCCGACGCCCTAGATAGGTAGAGGACAGCTGTGTCGCTCGACCACATGTTTGGTCCCAGTATTATGTCTGGTAAAATGGATAGGGATTGCTAAGGTATGTAACATTGTATCCTTTGAGGAGCGCCTTTTGCTGTGCTGGTTGAAGTTTAGGGATTTTCTTCGGTCGATGGCACTTTCAAGTTTGAATGATCATATTTGGGTATACAAATAGGGGATTGTTACCAATATGTAGTGCTGCCCTAGCTGAAGGTTGTTAAGTTTGATGCATTCAAGGGTATGACGAGGTAAAGAGAAGACCCTTTACACCCTCGAATCTGCGTATCAGAAGATATGGAGTCCAGGTTAATATGGAAGTTTTCTTATCGTGACTCTGATCCTCTCCCAAGCTGTTGGAATTATGTATCTGAAGTATTTAGGTCAGGTTGGGGATTATGCGCGGTAGTCTAATGCTCGGAGAAAGACACTGATTTGTGTGCAGGATTACGAGTTTGGTGAGAGTTTTTGAAGAAGAGTTTCAAGCTCTGTATGATATGTAGATCGAGACAGCTCGTGATTGTTAAGATACCTGTCGGATAATCTCGGATAGCGCGCTTCACGATCCCAGCCGTTCGAATCTGCCAAGGTGCAGCGACGGCTGTCGGTTTAACACGTGTTCCGAGTAGTAAGCGGTTTAGATTGGGATCAAAAGTAGCGCTCAATTGACATTGTCTCCTGGCAGGATCTCAGGCGCGCGTTTAGCGTGGTACCACGTTGCTAGCGATGATCTGTTAACAAAGGGAGTTGTCTGTGATTAAATTAGGAATCTCAAGAGATTTCAAGGAACATCTCAAATAATGCATAAAGTAGCTGTGCCGACTAGGTTCAAGGTTAGGTTCATCGCTGAGGTGTTCTATATGGCGGTACATTGGAATAAGGAGTTTCTAGGGTGGAGCTACTGAGCAAATAGACCTTATAGGTTCACTCATGAGCCTGATGGTAGGGATAAGTCTTAGTTTATTATCTTTTCAATTTAGAGCCTTATATATGAATAGTTATCGTTTTACAATTTAATACGCTTCTTGATTCATAATACATGTCCACACAAGTCATAGAGAATATTGAGCGGGAATTTGATAAGGTCCGGTTTATCTATTGGTTTTTGATCTTATGTTCTTATTTATTATTCTTATCTCTCGCTCATTTTTTTTAATGCTTTGTTCAAGGGCATTTCTTCTCTTCTAAATTTTTTTTTATAGGTCTTTCAATGGGTCATTTGTGGTATGACACACCCATTGTAAGGAGTTAGGCTGAGAGAGGTAATAGTGTGTAGTTAAGTGATATTCCATAATTCTCAATTGTGGAAATTAATTAGGGTGTTGAATTATCTTGTGTTGATTTTGTAGATTTGTTTTTAGTTCGTATGAATGTGTTAAATTCCATAATTAATAATCTTCTTGTATTATTGTTTATGCAATACGAGAATTAAATAACTTAGATTAAGTGTGAGTATATGATTGTGATATGTGGAATTTCAAATTATGGTTTCTATCACTTCCCTAAGAATCATTCAAACCTTCCATAAGTCTAGGGGACTAGACAAACCTAATGGATTAACTGATCATTAGGGTGACCTAGGTTTAGAACAGGGGGGGCGAAAGGAGCAAGAACAATCTAAAAAAAATTATAACTTTCCATAGGTTTACTCCATATTTGGGAGTGTGTCAACCCTGTTACGTTACAACACTCAGTGATTATACGTTCTAGCCATATCTAATATTAAATAAATTTAAACTAACATTTAAGAAGGGTTGACCTCTAATTTTAGATAGACCTTAAATTCTGCTAATACCTACATCCCTAGTATGATGTACAGACTCCGGGGTATAGAACTTCAGGGTGAACATTGTTAGATCTCTTCTTTGTATAATCGCTTAAATTTCTTTTAATAGTTTATTAAAGATCTTCTATTCCAACCTTTAACCTCCACAATTAGTATGCTATTTTCATTGTAATTATTATCAGATCTCTCCATTGTAATAGGACTTTAAAGTTACACTATACTTTTAATTTCCAACCAATTTAAATGGCACCTTCTTAACTCCAACGCACCTTGCTCATTCGTGGGGAACCCAAGCCTATCGAGGTCTATTAGTTATATTAAGCCGCCAGTTGAAGGTTGACAATATAATACATCTCTATGTCTCTCGGATGTGATAGCATAGGTTAGTAATTCACAATTTTTTAACCTTAACAAATAGCATTTAATTTTAAAATTCCCTAATTTATTAATATTTAAAAATAAAAAATTTTTAACTCAAATCTCCTTTCTAATCTACTTACAAATTTAAACTTTAGTTCAACGGTTAACAAACTCCTACCTACTCAGAACCTGTCATCCGACACACAACCTTTTTTACACACACTTTAGATGTAGTGTGCTAGGACAACCAACTCTAGATCTAGGTAGTAGGCCCGAAGTTTGGTGTTGTTATTTTACTGTTATGCCGGGGTTTTTTCGTGAGTTTTTCCTGCATGTTGTGGATGAATTGCTTTGCTGTGTCTGCTACTTTTCTGCACCTCTGTGGATGATTGATGTTTGTTTGGCGACTAGGATTACCCTTTTAGGTTAGGTGTTGTATTGATGTTCACATAATTTTCTTACTAGGTGGCCACGCTGCATACAGGGCATACTAAAAAGGGGGCTAAGTATAATAATGTTAATTGTGGTGTGAAATACTGCCACAAGTGTTCAGCTGCGCTAAAGCCCCCAATAAAAAGAGCGTGGCGGGAGTATGTTTTACTTAATTTTCTGCACCTGATATAACTGCTTGGGAATATAAATTTCTTGATTAATTAACGCTGTAGGTACTTTCCCTGCAAGGTGGAGTCTAATTTTTGATTTTGATATAAATGTAATTAATAGTCAAATTGATCACAGTGTTTGTTGAAGAGTTTAAGTTTGTTGAGTTGGGCATTATTTAGGTCCAAAGCTGGATTCCAAGAAGAAAAGATTGCTCCTTTTGGGAACTATTCCTTTTCCATCTTGAAAATCAACTTTTGGTATCACACTTGTCTCTTATATCCACAGAGGAAAGGAGTGCCGCTTTCCCCTGTAAAGGAACTGCCCTCTCTTATTCCTTTGGGGTAGCTCTACTATAAATTAGATTATCCTATGAGAGCTTGGAAGAAAAAGGGTCTGAAGAAGAGAAAAAAAGATGAAGACTTTGAAGGTCATTGAGCGGTATCCCACCTCAAAATAACCTTGCGTCATTACTAAGGCTTAAAATCCGGGGGTTGTTGTTTAGTGGTGTCCGGCCACTTTACTTCTTGCATAAAACTCTGGTTTGTAATAAGCAGGGCAAACTTTGCCTTGGACATTATAATTAATTTAATTTACATTTAAGGACCAGGTTCTGCCGTGCATTGTACGTTAGGTTTGCGGTCAACGGCTGGTTCGTTCCGCCTCCCAGCATGTCCAAAACACTTAATTGTGGATCCCGGGCAGATCTTATATTAAAAGCACCCCAAGCTTCGTTGCCAGGAATATCAGCCAAAACTCTCTAATACAGATGCTTCACCCACTAATTTAACTCGTGTTTTCAACTCCTAAAATGATACAGCCCAACGTTCGGTAGACTTAAGCTTGGTAGCACTTCCTGATGGTTCTGACAATCTCTGTCCCCGTCACCTCTCCTCCTTTGACTTCGTTAAATAACTGTTTCAATTTGTATTCCATATTCCTTTTTCTGATTCTTCTACAAGGTATTCTATTTCAAATTTTTCTTGATACTCTCACTCCTAGAAAAATCTAACAAAATTTATTCTTAGTATTCTAATCCAATTTTCGGTAGGGGACTTTCTGTCTTCCCACAATAGTCAATTACACGAGGCCGCGCTCGTAGTGAGATTTGGACCACACACCTGATTTCAAAATTAACCCTTTTTTAAAACTTTCTTAGATCTTCTTTGGGAAAGTTCAAGACAATTATTCGCGTTATCGCTATTAGAAGATCATTATCATTTGAGGTTTATTTCCTTTGGCGGAGATACATTCTTCTTTAGTAATGGCTTTGGATATGAATTATCTGACAACAATACCCGCAGATATCAATAAACAGACATTTAGTTTTGTCTTTACCTTGTCCCCTCGGGTCCGTGTGAAAGTTCTCTTTAGAGTCTAGCTATGATATTAAATGAATTCACATAATTCCTAAGTCTGAACGCCGTTTATGGATTTTATTTTCATCCTTCGGGGTGATATAATTTTTTCGAACAAGCTGGTTTGACTTTTAGAATTAAAGATTCAACCTCAATTCTAATTCCCAAAGAAAACTAATATTTTTTCAAAAAACCCTTTTCAAATTCCACCCAACAAAAAAATGGCACGCCGTGGGACAAATGATCCTCTTTTTCATCTTTAATAAGAAATGAAAATTTTATTTCATCGGTAGTCTTAACTACCTTCTTCCGTTTGGTCCCTCGACCCATTTCTTCCTTGGGGGAGTGTGGCCAAACATTTAAACAATGAATTTTAAAACTTTAAGAGGAGAGGTTTCTACCTCCCTTTTTTGCCGCTAATTTAATGTCCTGATTTTGACCCTTCTGCCCTGGGATTTCCTATGAGGCGACAGTGTCAAATCAGATTCCCCAAATATCCTTTTAAAATTTGATTAACAAAATTCCACATTCAATATATCTCTTCTTTCAAAATTGAAAGGAGTTTGAAAGATCTTTTGACTTTAAGAAAGTTTTTTGAAGTATTTTTAGTCTTTAACCCTTTACTTTCTTTGAATTTTTTAAGAGTGAAGAAGGGTTAGACCATTTACTTTACCTGGGTTTTTCTTACAATTTTCAAATAGCCTTTGGGCAAGGGGAACTCTGTCCGTTTGCGTTTTGGATTCTGTAAAGAACCCCATCTTAAGTCATTTGAGATTCAAACTCCCTTCAAAAAATGTGGAAAGAACAGATAATAACGAATTTTCCCAAGTTTCAAACCTTCATATGTTACCCCATATAATCATCTTATGGGCTAACATATGTTCACTTTATGACAAAACTCTCCTTTTTGGCATGTATTTAGTCTCTTTACCTTCCTAACGTGTGTTTGGTATTTTTTTTTTTACCACTCCAGTAGTGTTGGAAGGTTGAGATTAGTCTACAAGCTTAAGTTCAAAATAACAACTCTTTTCCATTGCTTTTGAAACAAAATCTAATTTCAATCCCTCTCTTTAACTTTCAGAAAATTCAAATGGTTGGCCAATTGATCTTCTCTTTCGACCGAGCGTTGTCCTCGACTGTTAATGACGCAAGGAAACACCATCATCTTTGGATTGGATTCAGCACCCTTGAACTTTCTATTGGATGGACACCAGATTGTTAGCTTGGATGCCAGTAAGGAAGTTCCTAGTGGTTGAGTTGATTGTGGGGTCTGCACCCACTTTGCCAGTGATTATTGTGATCAGAACCAATCTGAGCCAGTTGTTGACCTCCCACTAAGTCAAAGTCTATTTTTGAAGGAAAGGATCTGCTGTAGACTTAACTTCTCCACTAAGAACCAAAGAAGAATTAACTTGAGGAGACTTAGGAAGAAGATTTCTAAGGCAAGAGAATCGCTGCCTTTTTAAGACTTTAGCTCAAGTGGAGCCTGCAGGTCTGATGAGGAGCTACCTATTTCTGTTTCCTCTCCCCTTCCTGAAAGGGACCGCTTCATACCCCTTAGCTTCTGCTCAAGGGGAAGGAGAGGATAGCTAGGATAGCTCATTCCCCACCATGCCCGATGACTACTCGACTAAAAAGACCTCAAAAGAAAAGCATCTACAGAAAACAAGAGATTTGAGAAATATAATCCATTACCTGTGCTGCACAATCTGGACAAACAAAAGAAGCAGTACCTGAAACAGTTAAAAGGGAGTGATATCTCATCGCTTCCAAAAAGAAGTAATTGAAAGAAGAGGCATCTGAGGAAAGAATTTACTCCACTCTGTCAGGAGAAACAAGAAGTATGTCAGACCGCCCTCCGTTACTTTAGTACTGGTTTGATGGATACCACTGGGCGCCAACGCCCTCCTTCTTCTGAGACAGAGGGCATCGTGTTGACTGGGTCCAAGAGAGGCCACCGTTCCGTTGGTAGACCCCCGGTCCCCCTTCCAGCTGTAAGGTTGCCTCAGTAGTTGTTTAACAAAGGGGAATGAGACTTTAAAAACATACGGACATCAAGGGCCA
>NW_021319849.1:112526-120466 GCF_001605985.2 Dendrobium catenatum | reverse complement strand
GCCAATTTTTTTTTTTTCAAAATTGGATCTTACACCACCTTATTTGTTGTGGATGGTGGAAACACATGACGGTTATTATGAGTTTGTAGAAATGCCATTAAGGTTATCAAATGCCTTAGACAATATTTCATGATGAATCCTATTATTCGACCATTTTTAAGGAGATTTGTGTTGATATTTTAAACTATAGTGGTTCGTTAAAAGATCATAATCAACTTCTACCGAAGGTCTTAGCACTGTCGTAAACACGTGCATTATTTTTCAATCATAAAGGATCAAATAGCTCATTTGGTACGTAACTTATCTTGATCTATTGGTTTAGAATTTTGACTATCAATTAAAAGATCTTGAATTTGAGTCTTACTTATGTGACCGAGCTCCTACTTCTTTGGAATAATTGAGAAGTTTTTTGGGTTTGGCAAATTGTTACTGGAAACGTGTTCAGCACTATCCAAGCAATATGGCACTTTTGACAAATTTTCTATCCCAAGAGAAATTGCAGTGTGCAGTGGACAGTGGGCAGTGGATAGAAGAAAAGCCCAATCGGCCTTTGAAGATTTTAAAAAGTAGTGACTGCTTTACCAGTTTTGGCATCTCCGGATCTTTCACTTTCCTTTATAGTGGAGATTTGATTGCAAATCGACGGTGACTGCAAAGCTCAAAATTACAATTTCTTATAAAATTGCCAAATGGAAGAACTACCACTTTTTCCTTCAATTGCTCGCTAGAGTTTAGTGCCATGGGATGCACTGGTTCTGTCTTTATGCAATTCAACTTTGCTCTTGATGCATTGTCTTTGTTGGGCGATCTTCGCTACAGACTTCTTGCGGCAACCAGGGGTTCTCCTATGCGCCTGTCGCGTGATGATTTTTTGGATGGACGATGATAAATGCTGGTTCTCACTAGATACTCCTATTATGGTCTGCTCGAGCAACCAGGAGTTGCTAGCCTCTAGACTGAAGATTTTGCTTGTTGGACATTTTGCCTTGCATTCTGAGTCTTTCATGATGTTCTAGTTCTTCTTTTTTCTTTGCTCTGTTGCAACCTCTATTGGCCTCATCATTTTTAGTTTTTGAAATGTTGATGCTTTGTTTTTGCTGTTAGCATCTCGCGGGTTCTTCCCCTTTATACCTTATGTGATTTTGCTTTTATATGAATGATATGGGCTTTGCCCCCAATTTTCCTAAAATAAAGTGAGAAGATGCTTCGGGCATAGCAGTACGTGCATTTTTTTCTTTGAAAAATTGGGGACAAAGCCTATTTCATTAAATATAATAAATTATTTAATATCAAAAAAAATATAATAACAAAATTATAGAAATTGTAGAGTTGTAACCAAAAATTGCATTTGTAAAGAAAACAAAAAGATAGTTGAGACAAAAAGGCCAAACTAAATAAGCAAAGGGGCAATGGGATAGGACTCAGAATGGAATGCAGGCATTTTTCTTTCGACACCATCATCCGCTTGCTTATTTTAGTAAGAAGCTTTCACCACTAATGCAGATAGCGTCCACATATGCTTTAAAATTGTTTGCAATCACTAAGGAAGTTAGTTATTGGCTTCAATTTTCGTTAGGCAACAAATTCATTATTTGTACTGATAAAAGGAAAGTTTGTGGAATTGATGCAACAAGTTATGCGAACTTCATAACAGGTAAAGATTTCTTGTCAAATTGTTAGAATTTGCTTATATAATTGAATATAATCCCACGGCTTCTAATCGAGTTGCAGATGCTCTGTCTTGAAAATTTATAAGGTTAAAAACTTGAAATTCTGCCAACTACCTTAGAGATATATACACACCAAACAACAACACTTTTGGTAACACAACTGAAAGACGAATGTCATCAACTATCAGAGTTAACTTAAGATTTATTTGGGATAGTTTTTTTGCTACTTTATTTTCTAGACAATAACTATAATTTCATGTCTGCTGCATTTTTTCATATTTTTTTGGAATTTCTATAGTGAAAAATTGCTTTCTACAATCATAATAATGAAGTTATTTTCTCCACAGTAATTTCACAATTAAATTTATAAAATGTTGTTGCCTCCCCAAATAAAGTCTTAGGCTTCATTTGGGACGACTTTCTTACTACTTCTTAAAGTAGCTTTTTAATATAAATATTTTAATTTTTATACTAAAAAGTTGTTTTAAGAAGTAATAAGAAAGTCGTCCCAAACAAAGCCTTAGTTGGTAAACAATATTATAAGCAATCCTTATAAGTTGTCTGATTATGGCATTTAAGAAAGCATAATATTACTTTAAACATAAAATTATTTTGGCTGCCAGTTCACCACTTCGCTAAACAATCATGAAAGAATTGCATTGCACTCCCGCCTATCGGCAAGCGAAAAATGATAGTCAAAAGCTCAAGAGTTTTTTTATAACCATTAGTCATTCCTACTGTGATTTAGGAGGAAGTGGCAATGGACTTTATTATAGGATTACCAAAGTTTAAAGGAAATATGATAATTCTTGTGGTTGTGCATTGATTGTCAAAATACACTCATTTTCTGCCCTTCACAATACTTTTGCAGCAATTGCAATGGCCGCAAAATTCGCATATTATCTTTGCAGGCTGCATAGAATTTTATAAGTGATTGTTGTTGATCGATATCCTTTTTAATGAGTGAATTTGACAAGAACTGTTTCGTTTTAGCTGCACAACTTTTAAGTCATAGCAGTGCAGATTGCAGAAGCCACCAATAGAGGGTTAAAATAATATTTGTGAAGCTTTCTGATGGAAACACCACATCTGTGGCTCTAATTTTTTTCCTTTGGCTGAATTTTCATCCAATACATTGAAATATACAGCAACCAAGATCACACCTTTTCTATGGAAGATAACTGTTGAACTCGATGGACCGAGCTTCACCTGATATGTCGAATAACAGAACAAGGAGAGGATGAACAATAAGTAGTGGAAGTAGAAAGTAATTCATTTGTATTGAGTTTTATTGTAGCACAATCATGTGTATATATACAGAGGTGCAAGTAGAAGATACAATGACAAAAGCATCCTAGGTAGTTATATAAAGTAGAAAAGTTAATGGATTGCAGTGAAGTGGCAGAAGGCTCTGACGAGCGGCGTAACAGAGATTCAGTTTAAGTGTAATTGTAATGGAGCTGAAATACTCTTATCACTGTCCATCAAGTTTATGGTCTGGAAAACTATAACTTGTTGCAAACAGTATGAAGTCTTGTTGAAGGAAGAGACTTTGTAAAGATGTCAACAACTAGATCCATTGTGGAGATGTGATGAACGTAAAGATGCTTAGCTTGAATGCAATCATGGATGAAGTGATGATCGATCTCTATATTTTTTATGCAAGCATGGAAGATAGGATTGCATGCTATGGACATGGCCGAAATGTTGTCACAGAAAATTGGAGTTGTATCTAGCCGAATTTGAAAATCCTGATAGAGACGACAAATCCAAATGAGATCTGTGGCAACGACGGAAAGAGAATGATACTCAGCTTCAGTGGAGGACCTTGCTACCATGGACTGTTTCTTGGCAGACCAAGTGATGAGAGATTTAGTGAGATAAATGCAATAACATGTAGTGGATTTGCGATCTAGGGAGTCACCGGCCAAATCTGAATCGAAAAAGGCAGAGAGGTGTAGCTCTGTCTTGGGTAGAAAAAGGCCATAGTCGATTATGCCTTATCGATAGCAAAGTGTCGTTTAAGTAGTTGATAATGTAGAAGCAACGGGTGATGCATATGTTGGCATAACTTGTTTAAAACAAAGGTAATGTCTAGTCGCGTGGATGATAAGTATTGTAAAGAACTTACAAGTTGGCGGAAGAGTTCCGGTTGGCTGAAAGGAATATGTAAGGCTAGATCAGAGGGCAATTTAGATGGTAGGGGTGTAGTTAATGGTTTTCATGTGCTCATAGCAACAATTTTACGGATTTATTAGGCATAGGAATGCTGAGAGAGGTGATAGCCTATAGCAGTTCGAGCAATGACAAGATTGAGGAAATGGGATAGTAGTCCAAGATTGCGAGTTTAGAATTTAAGTTGAAGATATTTGATGATAGATGAAATGAAAGCGGATTTGTTGCCAGTGATAAGTATATCATAGATGTAGATTAGGATGTATATGCAAAGATGTTCTTTGTGTAGGATAGGAAAGGAAGGGTTAGCCGAACTTATTATGAAGTCTTGAGCAGTGAGGTAGGAGGAAAATGTGGCAAACCATAAACACGGTGCTTGTTTGAAGCCATAAATGGATTTATGGAAAAGACATACATGATGTGGATAATGAGGATCCAGAAATCGTTGTGGCTAGGTCATGGATATAGTTTCATTAATTTTATCGTAGATTACATCAAGTTGAAGTATTGGCTAGTCATGATGCAGAGCGACAATTAGGAAGATGCAGATGGTAGGGAATTTGATTATACAGCTAAATGTCTCGTGAAAGTCAATGTCGTGTTTTTATTTGAATCCTTATGAAGTGAGATGAGCTTTATGGAAAGCGATAGAGCCATCGTCAAGACCTTTGATTTTATAAATCCATTTGCATAAAATAAGTTGTTGATCAGCATGAGGAGAAACAAGGGACTGGGTGGTTCCTTGAGCTTGAAGTGCTCAAAACTCGATTGACATGGAATGACTCCATTCCAAAATTTTATTAGTAGCTGTAAAGAAAGTAGAAGTAGAATTAATGGTGTGATGAATATCTAGAATGATATGTGGTTTGATAACCAGTATGAAGTCGAGTGATCATTAGGTGGTGAGGTTGTGTTATTGCATGAGGAGGTGGAATTGGAGATGAAGAACAGGAGAACGTTGGAGTGATTGTGGGACACATTGAGGCTACGGTTAAGGTGGATAGGTTGGGAAAGGATGATATTGGAAGGTTAGAAGAAGATGTTGAATTGTGTTGTGGATCGATATTTGAATGAGCAGTGGAATTGGTAGTGGTGGGGGGATATAGTAGGAGGGAAAAAGGGTGCAACAAATTGAGTTTGGGCTGGGGATACTTTGGTGGAGGTTATGGAAATGGAGGGAAAGTTTGTTTCATCAAAAATGACATGGTGGGAGACAGTTATTTTGTTGGTGTTGGGATGGTAACATTTTTTAGCCTTTTTGGTTAGTTGCATAGCTGAAGAAAATACAAGGGGCAGAACGTGGCGCAAGTTTATGAGGAACATACGGTCTGAGCCAAGGGAAGAAGTGACAGCTAAAATGGCTAAGCAGATTATTGGTTAGTGGAATATGATATATAAGCTCATAAGGTAGTTTAGAAGAGGTATTCCGAGAGGGGAGATGGTTGATTAGGTAACCTGTTGTGAGTAGAGCATCAGTCCAAAACTGAGGCGATAAATGAGCATCGAATAGAAACATGCAAGTGGTATTTAAGAGTTGCCCATATTTGCATTATGCAATACCGTTTTGTTGTGGAGTATAAGGGAAAGTATACTGATGGGTTATTTCATGATGAGATAAATATGAGCTCAAGACGTTACTAAGGAATTGCCTCTGCCACCATATTTGTTTGTTCTAATAAATAAGTTTAGATATTTTTCAATAAGATTCTTAAAATGGATGATAGATTGAGAAACATCATATTTTTGTTTGAGAGTATAAAGCCAAGTGTAGTGTGTAGTCATTTATTAATAACAAGTAATATCGAAAGCCATCATAAGAAAGAATAGGGGAAGGACCCCAAACATCGATGTGTATTAAGCTTAATGGAGCTTGAGATACATGGTGAGAGGGAGAGAAAGGAAGCCTTTGTCTCTTTGCAATGGCACAAGAACTACATATAGTGTGACAAGGGGAAATACATAAAGCATGAAAAAATTTAGATAAAGAGGCAAGGATGCTAAAGTTGGCATGACCCAAACGTCAGTGCCAGGTTTGAGCAGAAGATGGGGCATGAACGATGGCTGCTGCAATGATGATGGGGGATATATGGAGTTGATTAGAGAGAAATTGGATAGAGATTATTATGTCATGGTCTGTGAAGAAGAAGTGTTAGATTGGCGCCTAATCCTTGACATGAAAACCGGATTTGTCAAAGGCAATGGATAGTTGTTATCATGTATGAGATTGGAGCTTGAGAGAAGTATATGAGTTAGATTAGGAACATGAATTAAGGGATTGAGGGAAAGATTATGAGTGGGTGTTGGAATCAAACCATTATCGTAATGTTGTATAGGAAGAGAGCTACAATTAATTATCAATGAACACTTGAACTTTGCTGAAGTATGGTGCAGGCTGATGAAGTGGAAGGGGATCAAGTGTGAGGTGAGTAGTAGCACTGCTGTCCAAGTGCCATGGAGCAGGGCATTGTTTCATACCTTATCGTTGGGTGGTCTCTCCATTCTTAAAAGGCTATAAATTTCACTTATTTATGTCACATTGATGACTCCCCTTCTATATTTCTCTCCTACATGCTTTTACATGTGATGTCCACTCTCTTGATTCCTTCCCCTCAGACTGACTAAATGATTGCAGAATCTTTGAGTGTGTTGAATAGCTTGTTGAGCATGTCTCCTTTGAATTAGAAGAACTTAAGAATATCACTATGTACCCAAAAAAAAAAGGTATCATCCCTAATCGAGAGTGTTCTTAGGTTAATTAACCATAATGACTTGTTGTGAAATCCGTTAAGTAAAAAAGAAGTTAAACTCTTAAACATCGAGGTGCCTTTTAGTGTAATGGTTAAAATTTTATTAAGAAATTGTGTAATTAAATATTCTCATCCCGAATAAATCTTAGGATGGGTGACCTCCTAGTAAGTTATACTAATAACACAAAATCATGAAGTCATTAGGCTAAAGTGGACAATATCTCAATATTTATGAGTTTGAGTTGTTACAGTTGTGCTTGTGGGAAATTGACACCCACATCAAATAAAGCTCATTATCTATTAAAATGGATATGCAAAAGACACAATTTTTTTATGGAAAATCATATGTATGATTCTATCTGCTATTTTATTGGCATGCCTGCATAGAATGTAAAGATGTACGATTATTTTGTCCTATGAGACAGTGTGAACATCCTCTTTGCATTCTAATACATGTGAGTAGTTTTCTTTCGAAAACCCACAATAGCATAAGGATGTGCAAGTTAAATTAAAATATAATAAATTCTATATATACTACATTATACTCTCTTATGCACTTTTTTGTGAATGTAGTTTATAATTAAAAAAGTTATAAAATAAGTACAAGATATAAGTATGATCATCCTCAACAGACCCAAGAGCCATGAAAAGATAAAGATTAGCTCTAAATCTTTTAATTTATACTTCACTGCAAGAAAATATGTTATTACTGGCGGACAATATCCGCCGGTATCAGTAGAAATGTGTCGAAAATATGAGCTTTCCGGTGAATTTCCAGCCAAAATAATCCTATGGTAATTCACGCGTCGTGAAAAAATAGAGGATGCCGACATTTTTTTGGCGTTGTATACCGGCGTATAATCCACCGGTATTTCTGACGGAGAGCATATGCCGAATAACATCGAATATTACCAACGTGGTTTACAGTCGTAATATCTATCAGAATTAACGACACAATTTTCCACCGGAGACGTCATCGTATCATATTACTGGCAGGGTTTTCGACAGAAAATTCGCCGGAAACATGTAGCATAAAAAAAACAACAACAACCTTCTTTCTTATATATTAACTGGAAAATCCAACGGTAATAACAGATTTAATTTCCTGTAGTGCTTATCAAGTTTTTGTACATCAAAATAATTGCGTGTATATTACTTTGGTTAAATTTTACAATGCATATTTACTATCTTCCAATTGATTTCCCTCATTAGCCATCTTGTATTAAATGCACTTTGGAATCACTACCTTCTTCATCTTAGAACCACTTCTTGAATTAAACCTTCTTTACGAATAGTTCATCATCTTAGAACAACTTCTAGGAAAAAAATATCTATGAAGCACCCGGCC
>NW_021319849.1:95478-112426 GCF_001605985.2 Dendrobium catenatum | reverse complement strand
CAAAGTTAGCTAAAACTTGACTTGCTAACAATCCCAAAAGTTGAGCTTATTAAGTGACGAGTTCAAGCTTAAATTTGAGCCTATATATTATATAAGCTTGAGCTTGAGATTGGCTCAACTTAACTTGTTAGTTTGTGGAGCAAGCTCATTATTTATGTTTAGGGCTACAAATGAACCGAGCCGAGCCGAGCCGAGCTTAGGTTTGTTCAAGTTCAAGCTCATTTGTCAAAACCAAGCTCACGCACGATGCAGAGCTCTTTAAGCATCTTGGACAACAGTTCGAGCTTGAGCTCATTTAAAATTTCCATGTTCGAGCTCGACTCGTGTTCATATTTGAACTCATTCAATTATGAACTTGTCGAACCTCTTAACGAGAAACTCGTTAAGCCAGCTGAACATAATGCTACTAAAAAAAAAAATTAATTATTTAAATTAAGCCGAACAACTCGATACCATACACGCCCAACACACACACCCGCCCGCTGCCCTCTTTCAACAACTGGTGTTTAGATATAGTTTGTTTATATATATCAAAATCTATCTATTCCAGATGGTGTAGGACTAAAGCCCTAGAGTTTTTTTTTTCATGTGGCCAAGGAGGGGAGAGAGAGAGAGGCAAGCGACGCGAGAATGAAATGCAAAATGAGGAGAGAGAGAAAGAGAGTTCAGCATAGTGACAGTGGGAGAATAAAATTTTTGGGTTTTTTAGGTTTTCAAGACTCTTTTAAACTTTAAATAGTATATTTGAAATTAGTTATAATTTGGTTTTTTTTTTGCCTATAACTACTACAGTTGCTCATTTTTTTTTTTTTTTTCCTACTAGTTAAAATTAAATATATATTAGTTAAGCTATAAAATTTATTTTAATTAAATATGACATAATTGAGCATTTTAATCGAGCTTATTAATGAGCATATTTGTGAGCTCTAAATGATATATAATCTTATAGAAGCTTGGTCATTTTAAAATTCTGATACATTTGTACATTTGGAATTTTTTTGGTTTAAAAGTATAGAAACAGAAAGGTAGATGTTCTGGTAGAGGAGCCTTACCGGAGCCGAGGAAGACGAGGGAAATGAGATTGGAAAATAGTATTGTATTATTCAAATCTTTCCTAGGTACAAGGTCTAGTATATATAGAGTAATAGGTGTACACGTGTAAACATTTTATTGGACCTAATCATATTAGCGGTTCCTAATACTAATCAGCTGTCCTAATATACCCTGTCAAACTGAAGATTCGGCCTGAATGTTCAGTTTGGATCGTAGCTCTTTGAATCTGGATGTGGGAAGCGACTTAGTTAGGATATATGCTATTTGATATGAGGTGCTGATCGGAAGGAGACGGATTACTTGATTCTGAATGTGATCGCGAATAAACTGATGATCGATTTCGATATGCTTCGTACGTGCGTGAAACACCGGGTTGTGAGCGAGAGCGATGGCCGACATGTTGTCACAGAATAAGTCGATCGGCTGATTGTATGTGATAAAGAAGTCGGTGAGCAGACATTTAAGCCAGATGGTGTCGGCAGTGGCCGCCGCTAGTGCACAGTATTCTAACTCGGTGGAGGATCTCGCCACGGTGGTATGCTTTTTGACTGTCCAAGAGATTAGAGTGTTGCCGAGAAAGGTGCAGTGGCCGATAGTAGATTTCCACGTATTGGGATCACCGGCCCAGTCTTCGTCGGAATAGGTTGAAAGAGTGAGCGGTCTGGGAAGTATTGGTAGACCGAGCTCCAGGGAACCTTTGATATACCGTAGCAAACGCTTGAGCAGGTAAATGTGCTGGGGATTAGGATCATGTAGATGTTGAGATAGCACGTTGACGGCGTGCGCGATGTCGGGTCGAGTCAAAGTGAGGTATTGAAGGGATCCCGTGATCCTTCTGTAGGTGGTGGGATCGGAAAGAGAGGCATCATCAGGTACCTATTCTGGTAGTTTAGTGCAGGAAGGATTAGATAACGAATTGCAGTGAAGTAGATTGACTGAGTTTAGTATGGATGTGGCGTAAGAAGATTGTGATAGGAAATACTTATCTGATTATTTTTGTATTTTGATGCCGAGAAAATGATGAGCGGGGCCAAGATCCTTCATGTTGAATGCGGATTGTAGTTTGGACAGAACGGTGGAGATGGCGTTTGTGTCGTTCTCGGTAACTAGAATATCGTCGACGTATATCAGCAGAAATATGTGGGTCTTGTCCCGTCGAAGAGTGAGCAGAGAAGGGCTGCTGTATTCGAACCCTAGCTTGAGAAGATAGTTTATGAACGTAGTGTACCATTGACGCGGTGCCTGACGAAGGACGTAGATGGATTTGAGTAGCCTGCAGACGTGGTTGGGATGATTAGCATCAGTGAAACCCCGCGGCTGAGCCATGTAGACGGTGTCGTTGAGTTGTCTGTGCAGAAATGCATTAGAGATATCCCACTGCTGCACCGGCCAGCCGTGGAAGAGGGAGACGGTGAACAAGACTCTGATGGTTGGGATTTTAGCGACAGGACTGAATGTCTCGGCGTAGTCTATACCGTATTCTTGCTAGTTGTCCTGAGCTACTAGGCGAGCTTTGAATCTTGCAACGGATCCGTCTGCGTTGAATTTTTTTCGGAAGGTCCATTTGCAGCCTAGTACCTGAGCCTTGCGAGGAGGTGGTTCAAGATGCAAGGTACCCTGTTGTTGGAGGGCTATGAATTCTTCGGCCATTTCTTGCCTCCATTCGTGCTGTTTGGTAGCCTCTTTGAAGCATATAGGATTAGGTTCTTGATCAGAGCTTGTAGAGCTATGAGCAAGAAGATTCAGGCGTTTGGACGGCTTCAGTGAGCCGGTTTGTTTTCTGGTGACCATATGATGTCTTGTTGTCGGTATCACTAAAGGAGAGGTGGCAATCGATGCTGGAGAGTCGGGCGGAGTAATGCGACTGGATGATAGGTTGGATTGAGGCGGGAAATGAGTTGTGGTGTTTGGTGTGGTAGAAGATTTTGTGGACTTTGTTCTCTGCTCCAACACCTTTGATACGGGTATTAGCATGGCGGAGGGGAGATCCTGGGCATGATCCTGAGAAAGCATAGTAAAATTAGCGAAAGGAAATGAATGTTCAAGGAATGTAACGTGGCATGATATAAAAATTTTATTGGTCTCCCTGTTAAGGCATTTGTAGCCTTTATGGCTTTTCGAGTATCCAATGAATGTGAAAGAACTGGATTTTGGGTGATGTTTTGTGCGCGTATGTTGTGGTAGTAATGGAAAGCATTCACAACCGAAGGTCTTTAGATGCTTGTAGTCCGGCTTGATGTTGAATAGTATTTTCAGCGGCGATTTGTATTGAGTGTTCGGGGAGGGAATTCTGTTAATCAAATAAACCGCCGTGGAACTAGCTTCGGGCCAGTATTGGTGCAGGACGGATGCTTTATGGAGGAGCGATCGAAGAGTTTCCACGACATGCCTGTTTTTTCGTTCGGCCACTCCATTTTGTTCTGGGGTGTACGGGCAGGATACCTGATGTCGGATGCCTTTAGAGACAAGAAAGGATTGCATCTGATGGTTAGTGAATTTAGTTCCGCCATCTGTCCTAATGATTTTGATCCGATGATTTAATTGATTTTCAATGAATGTGGTAAAATGTTTAAATGTAGCAGTGACATCAGATTTATGCAGCAGAGGAAAAAGCCATGTGTATCTGGAAAAATCGTCAATGAAGATAACAAAAAATATAAAATCAAAGACGGAGGGGACAGGAGACGGACCCGAAACGTCTAAGTGCACCATTTCGAGAGGTGTGCGAGTTCTTGAGTGAGAGGACTCGAAAGGAAGCTTATGATTTTACATTGAATACACGTAGTACATGGTTCAGAAAAATTTAAATACGTAATGTAGGATCGCTGTGAGAGATCCCTTGCAATGTTCGAAGGTGAAGATATCCCAGGCGGTCGTGCCACACTGAGGAAGAGTTCTTGGACGCCTGAAGCGTTGTTTCTAGATGCTGGGCGAAAGATGCCTGCTAGATCTTGTACAGACCGCCACTACACGGACCTCGTAGCAGTTGTTGATTGGTCATCAGATCCTTAAAAACAAATCCCATTGGGTCAAACATAATTGAAATGTTGTTATCTTTAACGAGATTTGAAATTGAAAGAAGGTTATGTGAGATATTCGGAACATGAAGTAATTTTGATAAGAGAAGCTTACGATTCGGGGTAGGAAGAATGCCCGTGCCCGAGTGAGCAATGGGAATATTTCTTCCGTCCCTGATGAAGATGCCGTCGGAGCTGGGGTACATCGTCAGTTGAGAAAGGTTGTCGGCGGTGTTGGTCATGTGGGAGGAAGCGCCGGAGTTGAGAAACCAATCGCAAGTGGGTGGAGCATAATTGGCGTTCATACGATGCCAACAGGCATCGGCTGTATGACCCTTCTTGGAGCAAATCTGACAGATAGGGGCTGGTTAATGTTGGCCGGAATGATTATTGTGGTTCTGATTTTGCGTAGACCGACCTCTGGTGCGTCGTCTGCGGCCCCTGCCAGCATATAGAGCGGCATGCTGCAGGGTATCAGTGGATAAGCGAGCTGTGTCTGCGTTGACGTGAATTTCCTCGCTGATTAGCATTGCGTAAAGATTTTCAAGTCGAATGGGTGAGGGAGAATTTCGGATGTAAGTCTTGAATGACTGGTAAGCGGGAGTTAACCCATTCAAGATATACAAAATGATGTCCTCCGAGTCGATCGTAGATCCGGTGGAGGCGATTTGATCGACTAACTTCTTGATCTCGGTCAGGTATTGGATCATTGAAAGATTTTTCATAGAGACATGGTGAAGCTCATTCTTGAGCTGAATTACTTTAGAACGACTGGTCGCCTGGAATTGGATTTCAAGAACTTGCCAAATATCGTGAGTTGTGTCGAGATGGATGATGTAGGGTAGAACGGTCAGAGAAATCGTTGAACAGATTGCCGCCTGAAGGTTATGATCGGTAATGCGCCAGTTCTTGATTAGCAATGCTGTCGACGGATCGGACGAGTCGTCGGAGTGAGTGGGCAGAGCAAGAAATTGCTTGAAGTCGTTCGCGCGAAGCAGCTTGAGGATCTGATGGCGCCAGATCGGGTAGTTATAGGTTGAAAATTGATTTGGGACAAGAGTTTTGAAGTTAGAGACGACGAATTTGAGGGAGGGAGATATAGGTGAGTTTTCCGCCTGAGAGATGGGTAGCTGTTCGGTGGCCGCAGAGGAAGAAGCCGAATGTGAGGTTGTCATTCTTGAGGGTAGGAGATAGGCCTGATACAATGTAGAAACAGAAAGGTAGATGTTCCGGCAGAGGAGCCTTACCGGAGCCGAGGAAGACAAGAGAAATGAGATTGGAAAATAGTATTGTATTATTCAAATCTTTCCTAGCTACAAGGTCTAGTATATATAGAGTAATAGGTGTACACGTGTAAACGTTTTATTGGACCTAATCATATTAGCGGTTCCTAATACTAATCAGCTGTCCTAATAAAAAGTACTTAATGAAAAAATCAAAATACCAATTAAATCTTTTAAGAATTATCTTAATGTGGAAGCGCATTTAAGACATCATTTGAAGTGGCTTTCTCGATACTTCTTAAAGTAGTTTTTTAAAACAAAAATTAAAGTTTTTATACTAAAAAGCTACTTTATGAAGCAGTAAAAAGCCGTACCAAATGAAGCCTAAAATTATAAGGAAAAGTTGATGTGGTGGCTATAGATGGGTTGAAAGCCAAAGGTCTTGATTTTAATCCTTTTGGATGAAACTCAAGTGGCTAAAAAACATTATTTTTTAAAATTACCTTTTTTAGATGAAACTGATAGTAGGTGAAATAAGGATAAAATACGGTTTATCCTTACAAAGAAATTAAAATATATATAAGTATTATATAGTATTTGCTTGAGATAATTTTCTTACTATTTTGCTTTGTAAATAGCAACTATTTATCTATTTGGTCACTATTTTCTTATTGCTTTTAAAAATTTTCAAAGCAACAAATTTTTTTTTTACGGCTGCATTACAAAAAATTACATTCCTCCATAACTTTGTAGTCACTTTTGCAAAAAGATTATGTAATCCCAAATGGACCCTGAATTTATTATAACTTTTAATAATTATAAGAAGAAGTATTTTCAAATAATTCTTTAAGCTAATCATGAAAAATAGCTTAAAAAATCAAAATATAGAATCTAAATTATATTTAAATTATAAACTACGTTAAAAGAAGATCATTTTCTTTGAAATTAGCTCTTATTTTAAATTAAACTTTAAAGATGATAGATATTGCATTTCTTTTCTCATTAAAATTTTAAATTTCTTAAAATATAATAATAACTATCATAGAAATACTATTTCGAAAGTAGTTGTATATTTATTAATGTTATAATATAATAATTAGAAGAGTTCATGCTATTAAAGTTAGATCATATATTAATTTTTTTGAATAGATGTGACTTGATACTTTCTATTGATTTTAGATTTTAAATAAACAAAACATTTTTCTTTGTTAAAAAGAATTAAAAACATTGAGTTAAGCTTTTTTTATTGTGTGTGTTTCATTTAGCTGGATTAGGAGTATTATTATAAGGTGAGTGGCATTTACTGTAGATAGATATTTTAGGCGAGTGATCCTAGATAATTGAGGTGAATAAACTCTAGGGCTTTGAGAACTCTATGGATGATCAAGCCTCAACTTAGCATATTAGAATTAATATTCATATGATTATCCTCTTAGGGAGAGTGGTCATGGCTTTACGAGCTGGATGACATGATTGTTTGGGTGAGTAACAATATTAGATGACATGATTGCTTTGATTGAATACCTTGACTAAGACCTATTACACTGTTATGTACCTATGAACCACCTATAAGTATATGTATAAGTATATAGGTTAAATGCTTCAAAAATGGCTTCTTTTTATGAAGTTATAGTTTTTTAGAGTGGTGTCATGGGGGCTTCGTTCCTTTAGGTTTAGTTTTCCTCTTTGTTGATAATTTTTTATATATTCCTTTTAGCCGTATTTTGATAGAGTAGTAATAAGATTTTGTTTTTTTAAGGAAATCAAATATCAACTAAAATTTGGTTTAGCCTTAAAAAGGATTAAAATTATCATTAAATATTAATAATCTAACTCCTTTTCTAAGATTTATTTATAACTTTTAATAATTATAAGAAGAATTCTTTTCCAATTTTTTTTATAGAAATCACAATAAATAAATAAAATAAAATGAAAATATATAATCTAAATTAATTTAAAACTTTTAAATAAGTTAAAATTATATGATTTAGTCTTAAAATTATCTCTCATTTTATTTTTAGCTTTAAAGATGATAGATATTGCCTTCCTTTATCTTTAAAATTTATATTTATAATAAAATAATTAGAAAAGTCCATGCTATAAAAATTAGATCATGTATTAAATTGTTTGAATAGTTATGACTTGACTTTTTTTTTATTTTTTTTTTTAAACAAAGAAATATTTTGCTCTGTTAAAAGAAACAAAATAATAATTTTGAGATAAACCTTGTTTTACAATGAAATTTCTTTTATTGCTTTAGAGCTTTTGAGGGACTTTTCCTCTCATTAATTTCGAGCCTGACATGGTTATTTTTGCAAATATGATTTTCGAATTTGATCACTAATATTAAAACTAAATTAAAAAATATGTATACGTAATCCAGGATTTGATTGAAGATTATCTAGATTTGTTACCGTGCTTTTCGATGATTCACAATATGTTCGAATTATTTTTTAATTTTGTTCATCATCCTTATTTTGTGAATTTTCTATTAGTGTTGAAACACAAGATTTTGAGGACTTCTCAAAATATTTCTCCATAATCTTTGTGCAAATTCAAACTCGTGAACTCCGTAAAACATAAAAACTCTAAACTAAATATAAATCTAAAAACAGTGAACAAAACAGTAAACGATTTTTTTTTTTATCCTAAACAGAAAACTAAAGAATAAAACAAATTCTTTTTCTTTATCGGTTTATCCTAAAGAAAAATAAAACAACGATAAAAAGAAAACTAAATGAAATGAAATGTGGTTTTGCCTTAAAAATGATTAAAATTTTCATTAAATATTAATAAGTTAACTCCTTATCTAAGATTTATTTATAGCTTTTAATAATTATAAGAATAATTATTTTCCAATTATTTTCTTATGAATTACAATAAATAAATAAAATAAAAGGATAATACATAATCTAAATTAATTTAAAACTTTTGAATAATTTAAAAACAATAATTTTGTCTTGAAATTAGCTCTCATTTTATTTTAAGCTTTAAAGATGATAGATGTTGCATTCCTTTATCATTATTATTTAAATTTATTAAAATATTATCAAAATTAGCAAAGAAATATTATTAATAAAATAACTTATTATTTATTAAAATTATAATGAAATAATTAGAAGAGTCCATGCTATAAAAATTAGATCATATATTAAATTATTTGAATAGTTATGACTTGATCCTTTTATTAATTTAGATTTTATACAAAGAAATATTTTGCTTTGCTAAAAGAAACAGAATAATAATTTTGAGATAAAGCTTATTTTACGATGCAATTTTCTTTATTGCTTTAGAGCTTTTGAGGGACATTTTCCTCTCATTGCAAGTTACTAAGTCCCATATTGAAGCATATTGGCTTTGATATCTATAGATGACATATAAAAAAGAGTTTTGTGTAAATTTAAAAAAAGCTAAGAAAAAGCTTAATTTCATAAGATGACTCTTTTTCCCTAAATTTTTTTGACTATATCCAGTGGAGGGGCAAGAAACTTTTCATAGAGGGGCCTTAATTTTTTTTTAATCCCCTCAACATTATTCATCAGGGCTTTGGAGTGGCATTGGCAGTTTTAAAATTTTTTATTTAAAAGAGAAACTACTTGTTGCGTCCAGGAGTATTCACGGCGGTAGAGAAATATCATATTTATCGTCTTAGTGTTGTACAAAAATCCGGCACGCAATCAGATAAGGAGAGAGGGTCTAGCATTTATGAGACACCAAGATTTTTACGTGAAAAATCCTAAAAAATAGGGAAAAAACCACGGGGCCTAGCCCAGTTTGAATGAATCAACTAATATTTGCAGTCGATTACAAATGAGGTCATTCCTTGGGAGGTCTTAGCTGGATGTACAATTTTTAGAGTACATTACATGATATGAAAAGAAAGAATCACTATTGACATGTTCGTTTGGTCGGGAGGACCGTAGTCAGTGAGGGACGGAGGTCGGAAGGCTTGTAGTCGGTGGGCGACGTAAGTCAGAAGGACCGTAGTCGGCGGGAGACAGAGGTCGGAAAGATTGTAGTCGGCGGGCGACATAAGTCAGGAGGACTGTAGTCGGCGGGCGATGGAGGTTGGAAAGACTGTAGTCTGACGACGAATATCAGAAGGACAGCGTCAGGTAAAAGTCCAACAATGGAAAGAAATCCATCTTCGTGTAGACATCCAGCGAAATCCGATAACCGGTAGAAGTCCGGCGTCGGGTAGAAACTTGACGAAGAGTGAAGGTGCGACGTCGGGTAGAAATTCAGCGTCTGTTGGTGGCAGAGGAGAAACTCCGGCCTCACTTGGGCGGAGTTTCAGCGTCAGGAGGGAACTCTGTAGTTAATTGAGAAGAATTTCCACATCCCGTGGAAATTGGAAAGAATTCCTGCGTTCTCCCGAATATCACGCAGAATCCTGGCGTGTTTGGGCAACAGGAAGAGCTCCGGCGGTGGTCAAGGAGGAGCTTCTTCCTCTCCCTTCTTATCTTCTTCTTCTCCAAAAGTTGGGATAATCAGAATACAATTTGTTTCTCTGAGGAAGTTTATAAAGTTCTGCAAATTCTTGATGTTTCCCGAAAATCCGGCAGAGTTCCGGCGTCTTCAGGCGGCAGGAAGAGCTCCGGCGGTGGTCGAGGAGATGAGGAATCTCCTTTTCCCCTTTCTCCTCTTCTTCTTCTCTCTCTTCCCCTCCTTCCCTTTGGTGTAGAATGAGGGCTCTATTTATAGTTTTTCTGGAGTGGCATAGCCAGTAAATAGGCGTGAGATCAGGGGCGAATTGGGAGTGTTTTGAATGGACGGCCGATATCGAATCCTTTGATCATGCACCTGTCGTTGGGCATTTGAAGGCCTTAGAGATGTCAAAATTTGGCGATCTTGGATTTGTTGGATTTGTCTCGTCGATTCGTTCGATTCGAGTATAAACTCGTCAAAATCGGAGACCGTTTGGTAACTCAAATTGTGGTTTGAACCTTCCAACAGCGCTTTGAGCCCTTGATTCGGACTCATTTGGGCTCGGATTGTGTTGATCTTGGTGTCGTTGGGTTTGTATTTCCGAGACGCTCAGTTTGACTGTAAGCTCGCTGAGATCGAAGTTCATATACTCCCGAAATTAATATTTGAAGTTTTCGAACTGATTTTGCCTCGAGATTCGTGCCCAATCAAGATAATTTTGTGATGACGTATCACTACTAAATATAAAATAAAGTAGACTTACAATCTACACTTTCTATTCTTCATAATTTTAAAAAATGAAATAATAGCATCATTGTCAATACAATCTAAAACTTACTATTCAATATATGAGATTAAAGTATCATTCATCAACTGGTCTCTAATTCAATTGTGTAGTCGATTTTTTATGATAATAATTGCATAAAATGCTCTTTCAACTCCTGCAATTGCAATGCATATTACTAAAGCCAATTTCAACATCCAAAAAATAAAAGGATTTAGTATTTCATTTCTACTATGAATCATTTTTTCAGCAAGACTTCCTATATCTTTTAACAATGAAACTTGAACATCAAACTGCATATCAATAATATATGTTTCCAGCTGAGTATCAAGAATCATCATATCGGAAGGAGTAAAATCATGTTTGGGAAGTCATGATTGCAAGACTGACATGATCCTTTTTGCAAATGTGATATTTTAATTTGATCACAAATGTTAAAAAAAAATTAAAAAATACGTATACATAATCTAGGATATGATTTAAGATTATCTAGATCTATTACCGTGTTGTTCGATGATTCACCATATGTTTGATTTTTTTTTGTTAATTTTGTTCATCATCTTTATTTTATGAATCCTCTATTGGTGTTGATACGCAAGATTGTGAAGACTTCTTAAAATGTTTCTCTATAATATTTGTGTAAATTCAAACTCTTGAACTACATAAAACATAAAAACTATAAACTAAATATAAAACTAAAAACAATGAACAAAGCAGCAAACGAACCTTTTTTTATATCCTAAATAGAAAACTAAATAATAAAAATAATCTTTTTCTTTATCGATTTATCCTAAAGAAAAGGAAAACAACTATAAACAAAAAACTAAATAAAATTGTTTTATCCATAAATTAAATTGTAAACTAGAAACTAAATTGAAATGTAGTAGACGCTACATTGGGTATTGAATCTAACTTAAACAAAAAAGAAATGTTGTGACGATAACGCACTGAATCTATTTTTCTTATATATTTAGTATTGAATCTAATTTATTTACTAAACTGTAAACTAAACTATAAACTAAACAAATTTTTTTTTTCTATAAACTAAATTGTAAGCAAAATTTTCTGTTTAGGAAAAAAAAAAGCTATAACATAAACTATAGAAACCAAGACGTAAGAAGGGTACAAAAGAATATGTGTATTTTAGAAATATATAAAATATTTTATTGGATGCAAATTAAATGTAATGAATTTTTTTTATCAATGCATTTTAACCATATACTTTTTAGAAATTCAACGAGTGATGGAGGTGATAAGGTGGCCCGAGATAGGAAGCGGCAGTTTGTGATCATTGTTGATAGCTGCTATGGTTCTGGTGACCGGAGGCTATTGGAGGCAGGTGATGGTTGTCTACAGTATCTGTAGCAGATATTGACCGCAGGAGGTGGCCGTTGGTAGTGTAGTGGTGGGTGTTAGTGAGGAAGGTGATGCAATATAATACTTAAAAAAAATTATTGCTTAAATTTCAAATGCGCATTAAAAAATTAAATTACTTATTAATTACATTAAAATTATTTTCCATCCAAACAATTATGTAAATTGTTTTTTTTTTGTTAAAACCCACCGACGGGACTACGCGTTAATACAGGTAAAAAAATACAGAGTCCTTAAAGGGACCTCCAGCTCTCTATTGCTCTTACGAGCTACATACAAAAAGAAAAAGAAACCTAAGAGCCGGAGTTCCCTACTAGTCCAAATTACACAATAAACTAATAACTTTCTAAGAAACAAAAACCAAAGGGAAATGATAAGCACATTCAACATAACCCAATAACCAGCACGAATAACCTACACAAAACGAGCGCGGAGCTCCAAAAATCTGCAAAAGAGGCCTGCAAAGATACTAGGAAAGAAATGAAGCAAACAACGAAAACTAAAAGACAAAATTAAACAGGAATTGGAAAGCCAACTCCCAGGATAACCAACGTCTCAGGAGAAAAACAACTCCAAAACAACAGCACCGCTACAAACACACCCGATCCACAAACACCAGCACCACTGCAGCTGAAACACCACCCAGAAACAAAACAAAGACCAACCAGGGAGACCCCAGGTAAAAGGAAGAGAAAAGGAGCAATAGCCAACCATCCACCAGAGCCCAGCCATGAGAAACCTGGAAGAAAACACAACCCAGGAACAACAACCAAAAAAACCGCAACATACCCCACCCAGGAACACCCAGAACCACCAGAACAACGAAAACCAAAACCAGCAGAACACCACACCCATCACAGAGAGCCAAACCCGACAACAGGAACTTAACGCACATTAACATAAGGCACACTACTCTTATCCAAAATAATCAAACCTTTAATCTGAACAGTGAGATTATTAAACGATAACTCAGTAATACCATGGAACTTACAGCCAAACAACGCTAACATCCTAGCAGCATAATTGACAACAGGGCAAACTACATTAAAATGGCAATTCATAGAGCCCAGAAAAAACTGAATGTTTCTACAGATATAGAAGTAAGAATAACCATAAATACCACCTTCCCCTTCAACTAAAGCTTTAATGTCCTCAATAAAATTACAATCAATCACAATATTTTGAATATCTAACCAAGCGCAGATATTAAGCCCGTGGCAGACAGCCAACAACATACCAGCACGCTTATCAGCAACCACAGTTTTACCAGCAAAACCCAAAACAAAATCCCCGGAACAGTTTCTAATCAAACCACCAATACACCAACTACTCCCAATCTGATAAATATCAAAATTAAGCTTAAAACAGTTAAGAAGAGGTTTCAGCCAAACAACAGAGTTAATCCCATGACAGCTAAAAGAAGAATCATAATGAATCCCAAAAGCCTCCATAGTAAACACCACCTTGTAAAAACTTTTAAAAGAAATAAGCTTAGCAGTATAAAGAGAGTTAACTTTCTCCTTACTTCTAATAATAATGCTTTGGTGATTCATCACGTTACCATTAAAACGGGAATCATTTCTATCCAACCACAGAAACCAAAAAATCAGAAGAGGGATAACATTTCTAATATGACCTTTAATACCCACCATCCAACCTTCCAACAAATGCTGCACCGAATAATTAGGGTCCCAGCAATTAACCCGAAAAAGATCCTCAAAGTAATTCCACACCTTGATAGCAATAGGGGAAGACACAAAAACATGCTGTAAACTTTCCACGTTAGAGCAACATTGACATTTCGAAGTAATAAACAAACCTCTAATCCTAAGAAGCTCATCAGTAGGAATAAACTTCTTCATGATTCTCCAATTAAAGATAGAAACCGTAGTAGGAATGCTCTTATGCCACATCATTTTAAAAGGTTTGAGATAATCTTTTTTATTTCTAAAAACATGTCACGCGTCTTTAGTCCGGAAGCTACCATCTTTAGTAAAAGTACAAAGTAACACATCTTTAGCCGTACGGTTAAGAGGAAGTTCAGAAATCAAATTGCATAATGGAAGAGGGAGCACAGAAGATAACTTCTCCATGTCCAAACCATTATTAGAAAAAAAGGAATTAACAATAACCATACTAGTAGAAACAGTATTCAAAAGAGAATCAATAGATAACCCATTAATCCAACGATCTTGCCAAAAATAAATAACACCTTCCCCAAGGCCCCAAGCTAAATAGGGTTCAACTTTCCATTTAATCTGAACCACACGTTGCCAAAATTTAGAATGACCATTAGAAGAAATACAAAGGGAAGGGTGAAGAACCCCACAATATTTTTTCTGCATAAACTTAGCCCACAAATTAACATTAGCCCTGAAATTATACCGCAATTTAAAAGAAATTGCATTAGCCATATCAGTCATAGATTTGCAACCAAGATCACCTTCCGGTTAAGTCTCACAACACTTATCCCACGAAGACCAATGTATTTTAGAATTGGTAGAAGATCCCCTCCAAAAAAATTTGTTGAGAATCCTATCAATCCTCAAACACACAATCTTAGGGGGAAAAAGAACTTGAAAAGAATACACAGGAAGCGAAGCAAGAACACTTTTAATAAGAACCAGTCTACCACCAAAGCTCAAAAAATTAGAATCCCAAGAAGTCAAACGATTATGCACTTTGAAAATTAATTCATCAAAAAGAAAAAGTTTTCTTTCTACCTTTGAACAATGGAATACCTAAATACTTTAAAGGCAAGACAGCTTGAGAGAAACATGTGAGGTTCTTAATATCCATCACTCTATTATGATTAACATTCTTAGAAATCACAAACCCACTTGTGGCTTTATTAAAAATAAGACCACTCACCGCTTCAAATTGCTCAAAAAATCTTAGAAGTTTAGAAACTTTATTTTTTGAAGCATTCATGAAAATAATGAAATCGTCAGCAAAACATAAATGAGAGATATTAATACCACCCAAAGTTCTAAAATACATACTAGGATACTTACTGAACAAATCAGAAATCCCCCTAGACAAATCCATAGCAAGAATAAAAATAGCCAGAGAGATAGGATCCCCTTGCCGCAAACCATGGGAAGATTTAAAAAACCCGTGACACTTGCCATTCAAAATAATGGAGAAGAAGGGACTTTCAATACAAAGACTAATAAGAGAAATAAACTTGTCATCAAAAGCAAAAAATTTCAACATTTTAGAAATAAAGCACCAATTAAAGTTATCATACGCTTTAGCAATATCAAGTTTCAAAATCATATTCCCCCCTCTAGTCTTAATATCCAAGTCTTGGCAAAATTCTTGCGCAATCAAAATATTGTCCACAATCGCACAACCTTTAACAAACCCCATTTGATTGGGAGAAATAAGTTTAGGAAAAAGGACAGAGAGACGGTTAACCATAATCTTAGAAATTAATTTGTAAAAAATAGAACACAAACTAATGGGCCTATAATCATTCCAAGTATTAACATTATTACTCTTAGGAATCAAAACAATAGATGTAGAAGTGAAAAACTTGGGAATCGGAGTCCCATTAAAAAAATCCAGAACAACATCATAAACATCAACAGAAATAAAATGCCACAAGTGTTGAAAGAACTTAACCGTAAAACCATCCGGGCCAGCCACGAAATCAGCATTCATATCAAATAAAGTATTTTTCACCTCCTCCAAAAGAGGAGCAACACAAAGACTACTATTCTCCTCTTGACTCACAATACAAGGGATAAAAGAATGATCAACAATAGGGATAGGACAAAAATTATTATTAAGATGATTTTAAAAAAAATTAACACCAAGGTTAGCAATCTCATCCCCATTTTCAGTAAAAGTACCATCACCACGATCAATTTTATGAATACTATTAATAGCACGCTTGTTGCTAACCAAAGCATGAAAAAAACTAGTATTATTATCACCTTCCGCCAGGTAATTAATAGCAGCCTTCTGCTTCCAATAAGTCTCTACCTGACATTGAAGGTTAGTGAGGACCAATTTGGCCTCCTTAAGAACAGCAAAATTATCATCCGTGGGATCATTTTGACGACAGGCCTCAAGAGCATTAATCTTCTCCTCCACCTCCTTAATATTAGAAAAAGTATTTTTAAACACATTCTTGTTCCACCAATTGAAAACCATCTTAAGCCTTTTAAGCTAAGCCCAAAGACGACACATGCCAGAAATAGAGTCATCAGGGAAAACAGGCGCAGACCAGTTATTGTGGACTACATTAAAAAATGAATCATGAGCTAACCACATTTTCTGGAATCTAAAACGAGAATTAAAACTAGCAGAATTAAAATTAACATTAATAAGCAAGGGGGAATGGTCAGACAGAGTACGACTCAGATACACAACCTTAGTAGCATTGAAAACATTAACCCAATCATTATTGAAAAGAACTCTATCTAACCGTTGACAAAGATTGCCCCGGTTCCAGGTGAAATTGTTACCATAAAAACTAATATCAATAAGATTACAATTCATGATCATATCGTTGAAATCTTCCATAGAACGAAAAATAGGATGCAGGCCCCCAACACGCTCAGAGGGGTTAACAATGGTATTAAAATCCCCTCCAACCAACCAAGGTAAAGTACAATTGCTGTGAAAATTAACAAGTTTATCCCACAAAATTTTTCTCGAAGAATAAGACGTAGCAGCATAAACAAAAGAAGCAACACATTGAAAATTGAAAGATTCAATATTACAATGAAGCACTTGGGTAAAATCCCCAATAAAATCAATCCTCGCAAAATCTTTCCAAAAAACCCAAATTTTATTCGAAACATTAGTAAAAGCATGCTTAAAGCCCAAAATTTTAGCGGTATTGAACAGTTTATCCATAGAAATGTGAGGTTCAAGCAAGACAAGCACTGAGATATTATGAATACGACATAAATTTTTAACCCTAAGCTTGGAGGAAGGGCACCCAATCCCCCGCACATTCCAAATGATCGTATTAAACATAAGAAACCAGAATTAATGAGTAAGATGTGAGCGAGTAGCCCTAGGAGATTGCAAAATAATGTTTCTAGGTTTTCTAC
>NW_021319849.1:74571-92461 GCF_001605985.2 Dendrobium catenatum | reverse complement strand
GTGATAAAACTAACAATTGCTAGCTAAAAGTACAAGCAAATATTTATGTATATATATGTACCGCACTCACAAGTTTCAATTAGGATCATCCTCGATAAGCACAATCAAGAGGAATGCTTGCCCAAATTAAACCTTGCTCTGAGAAGATTTAATTGGAAAAAGGTCGGAGACAAAAAGGTATATACCCTAACGAAACTCACAGTATAGGAGCTTGCCCGTAGAGTACTTAATAAAGGATTCACACATTAAGTTTGACTAGTGAACTCATCTAACCAAGCCCTCATTTGAAGATATCCTCACATTATTATAAGATAACTCTTTTGGATTCCCTCCATTCAAGGTTTAATAACCCTAAATCTCAAAAAATAATATATTTTTTAGAAAATATGAAAATATCTACATACAATGTTGTGGCACTGTCCTTCTAAGCACAGTGGTTCCATGATGAATCGAGTAAGCATCCCCGTTACGTTGAGCTTTATAATTTATAATAACTATGGGGGTTGCATGCATCTCAACGATGTTGGGTCTAGGGCGCCGCAGCGCCAAACACATTAAATATTATTTTAATATATTTAATATAAATCTCTGCCAATGCCCGCCCCATCACTCATTTTCATTCCTTGCCAAGGAAGGAGTCGAGGGAAGAAGAGCAAAGAAGGGAGAGAAGTGAGGGAAGAGCAAGGATTGAGAAAGTCATTCGGGTTTTGTTGTCCATTGGTTATGTTTAGAGATTAATTTTAATCGTTGAAGGCAACCTGATTCCTACCTATGTTTTTAGTGATATTGTGTTTTATGATTTTATTTTTCGTATAATTAATTAAATATATTTTCTCCTAATTTTTCAGACATTCACCACATATTTTTTTATATGATGTATATTATTATCATGAGTATTTTGACTGTAATATTATTGAATTGCACTGGGTAAATTGATCGTTATGATTTTTTTAAGTTCATGCAAAGTATGTATATTTTCTTGTCTTTCATATATTACAGCATTTCATACATTATATTGAACTGTATAAATAAAAAAAAATTATATAAGATAAATTTGACATATAGATATAAGTAATAAAGGTTGAATGTAAACACTAAAATAAATATGGGATAGCTACTAAAATCTTTTACCCTATACAAGACGGTGGGATAAACAAAATTTTCTTTAAAAAAAATAATTATGGTATAGTCATGGATTTTAGCATGTAACCAATTAATCAAATTATGTCAACGGATAAAGTGTGATGAAACTTCATTAATTTATTGAAAGCCACCTATGAACTAATTTAAAATTTTTGAACAATTATGGTTAGATAACGAGTGTTGACAAATTGGTGGAAAGTTGGGATTAAATTAAATTAAAATTAGATGTTCTACCTCGTTATTCATAATCACATCCATGATTATAATTTTTTGATATCATATAAATTGATTGATGTATAGAACTGGTGTAGAATTGATAAAACCCACAATAATATTGATATAACATAGAATAACATATGACAGACACATTGATAGATATTAATATACATATTGATACAACATATTGCAATAAAATACTAATAGAAGGCTTAAGCTTTTTTAACATTGTAGCCCCTATTACTGAATTATCTATTTTTTCAATTTTTTTATAGATTGATATACTATTTTATCTTATTGAAGTACTCTAACTTTACTGATTATAATGATTTTTACTATTGATTGATATTAATTTCATAAATTGCTTATTGTTCACACTGATAGTCTATTATTAATTAATTATTTATTATTATTTTTTTAAACCCACTCATGGGGCCTACGTGTTAATATTCAAAAATCGGTTACAAGGTCCTTAGCAGGAACCTCCAGCTCCCTAATGCTCAAAAGAGCTACAAGTAAAAAAGTAAAGTAAAAACCTATGAGCCGGTGGTTCCTATTTCTACAATTACAAAAATAAAGCCATAAAAACCTAGGTCTGTGATCCAGTAGAACCCAAAAAAGGAAGCAAATAATGATAACATTTCGCTCATTCTTCCTGCAAAAAAAAAACAGTAATAATTTCCAATAAAAGCTAAAAAACAACATAAACTAACCTTGAAAACCGTACAACATTTGTGATGAGTATTGACTAATTTCCTGCAGGTATATAACACAAAATTCGAATAATAAGTATAGCAAAAAACATCATTAGAAACCCAAAGAGTACCTGCACGAAAATACGGTTTGATCCAGATTTTAATATCAATAGAGGTGCAAGAAAAAGCCTCCAAAAAATAGATCACAGCAAGCAAATCCATACGAAACCCATCTTTCCAGTTCTTATAAACCGAGAGAAAAATTAACCTGGAGTTTTTAACATAGAAATACCATCCTGAATGGTATCATCACACGCACCAGATAACCCCCAACAAAAAATTAATAATCTCCCAATAGAAAAAAAACAAGCCACAGCCGGAGACAGCACCCCTTTCCAGAAAAATAGAGCAAGACAAACCAAACACCAAAAGAAACTCCATAACCAACAGATAAACCGAAGAAGAAACAACAGGATTACACCCAGCAAAAAGAAAAAAAGAAAGACACAGGCTTGATCCAAAAGACCCAAACAACCAAAACACACCCATCAATACTCCCTAGCATAAGGAATCCCCAGATTATCCCTCCTAACCAAACCCAGCATCTGCTCAGGCAAATTCTCCATTTCAAAAAAAATATCATTACAAGAGGAGCAACCAAATTTCGCTAACCAGTCAGCACAAGAATTGCATTCTATAAAAATATGGTTTAAAGTGCAGTTCATTTTAGACATAACCATTTGAATCTTTCTAATAAGACAGAAATACTGCGGATAAACAGACATATCCTTTTTAATCAATTGGGTTACCAGCAAAGCATCCACCTCAACTTGAATATTATAAAAACCTTTAGAAAAACATAGCTCCAAACCTTTATGAAGACCCAAGAGCTCAGCAAAAATGGCTTTACACGGATATAAAGGGCCCGCAAAAGCCAAAATTACCTCCCCCGACCAATCATGAAGTAAGCCCCCCATCCCAGCAGAGAAATGATCTACAGCACCATCAGTGTTGAGCTTAAAGAAGAAACGGTTAGGTTTTAACCAGCTAACTAACCGCACCCTACTCCCCACCTGATCAACATTTAAATCAATACCAATAGCCACAGCATAATTACCACAATTTTTAAAATCTTTCTCCTTAATCAGCTTTGCAGAGAAACATTGAGAGACTTTATTATTAACATTAGCAATAATGACATTAGAATCAATCTTAATCCCCCTATGCTTGGACTCATTTCTAGCCTTCCAGATGAACCACAAAATGAAAATAGGCAGGATGTTAGAAATATGACCCTTATTAGGACTCAACCATTTAGAAAGCATAGTATAAATGTTTTCATTACCCGTGTCAGTATAAATTTTGTTAACAGAATTTGAAAAAAACCTCCAAGCAGTCTTTGCCGTATTACTATTAATAAACACATGCTCAATACTTTCAATATTAAAACAACACTGACATTTAGAGGGAAGGAGAAAACCTTTGTTCCATAGACGGTTATCCACAGGTAAGAAACCTTTAATGCATCTCCAAACAAGAATAGAGTAAAAAACCGGGATACAATTATTCCACAAAGCCTTAAAAACCATAGACCCAGTTTGCTTTTCTCTAAAATTATCCCAAACTAAATTAAGCTTAAAACGACCATTAGAGGAAGCATTAAAAAAAATACAATCTCTAACATTCAAAAGAAGCGGAAGACTCAGAATATGATTAATAACGTCATTAGGAATAATATTACCAAGCTCCATCATATTCCAATTACCATTCACCAACAAACTAGAAACTTTAGTGTTAATAAGAGTATGAGTATTGAGCATGCTATCAATAGAACCATTACCCAACCAATTATCCTGCCAGAAAGAAATATCACCATTTCCCAACCCCCATTGAACAAATTGCTCGGCTTCCCAACTTATCTTACATAATCTTTTCCAAACCAAGGAATCACCTATCTTGAAACTACAATGTAAAGGATGAATATCTTTGCAATATTTGACATGCATAAATTTAGACCAAAGACTATTATTAGATCTAAAAGCAAACCAGAACTTATGAGAAAAAGCATGCACCATATCCAAAATACTCTTGCAACCCAACCACCTTCATTAACAGCCCCACAAACTTTATTCCATGAAGCCCAGTAAATACAAGAATGCTCATTATTGGCTCCCCAGAAAAATTTGTTAATAATACGTTCCAATCTAAGACAAGTGGCAGGAGAAGGATGAAGCTTATGAAAAATAAAGACAGGAATTGAATTTAACACATGCTTGATCAACATAACCTACCCCCAAAAGATAAAAATTTAGTGGTCCAAATAGAAATTTTACTATGGAAAACATTGAACATATCTTCAAAAATAGAAGCTCTTTTCCTACCCTTAAAAATAGGAGTGCCCAAGTACTTGATAGGAAAATAGACACAATTAAAATTACACAATCTAATAATCTCATTAATTTTGTCAAGTTTAACCGCATTTGAAACAATGAAATTACTCTTATTTCTATTAATGTTGAGACCACTGACCTTATGAAAACCTTCCAAAAACTTAACCAGAATTTTAATATTGTTAATACACGCATTAGAAAAAATGATAAAATCATCAGCAAAACAAAGGTGAGATATAGGAATACCCCCCAAACTACGATACTGCAAAGCCGGGTATCTCATGAATAATTCCTCAAGGATTCTGGACAGATAATCAACAGCAATAATGAACAAAGAAGGAGAAAGAGGGTCACCTTGTCTCAAACCTTGAGCAGACTTAAAAAAACCGTGGTTAGCACCATTGATAATGACAAAAAAATAACAATTTTCAATGTTGTTTTTCACCAATAGAATAAAAAACTCACTAAAGCCAAACAAAGCAAGGACTTTATATAAAAAATCTCAATTTAAATTATCATAAGCTTTAGTGATATCTAACTTGAAAATAATATTCCCACCTTTGGTTTTGATATTAATATCATGAGCAATTTCTTGGGTAAGAAGAATGTTATCAAAGATACTTCTACCTTTAACAAAACCTGTTTGATTTTGAGAAATAATTCTAGGAAGAATATTGTTATCAATGGCCTGGGAAGTAAACTTACTATTAAAAATTCTTTTAAAATGATCCACACCCGAGTTGATAATGGAGATCTCATCCTCCAAGATCTTCCCATCTTTATCCAAAATTTTAAAAATATAATTCTTAATTTTTTTCTTATTGTACATAGTATGGAAAAACTTCGTATTCTAATCACCTTCAACCAGAAATCTAGTTGTCGCCTTTTGCTGCCAATACATCTCCTCTTGCTCATGAAGAGCAAAAAGTTTAAGCTTAGCATCGTTAAGGTTAGAAATGTTACCACCAAAAGGATTCAAATCCACACTTTTCTCCAAATCAACCACCACCTTTTCAGCCTCTTTGATATTATCAAAAAGGTTTTTGAAAACATGCTTATTCCACCACCTAAGCACCTATTTTAATCTACTAAGTTTATTCCACAACTTAGCCATACCATGGAGATTATTAATCGAAAAAATAGGGGCTTGCCAATTCATGCTAACAACATTTAAAAAATCCTGATGAGCGATCCACATGTTTTGAAATTTAAAGGCAGAAGAGATAAAATTCTTGTTAGCAGTAATAGATAAAAGTAAAGGCGCATGATCCGAAGCAGTTCTACTTAAATGCTCAACATGCGTCATATGAAATTTAGCAATCCAATCATTATTAAACAGAATTCTATCAAGACGTTGCCAAAGATTACCTCTATTCCACGTGTAAGCACTACCAAAGAAACCAACGTCATGTAAATCACAATGAGTAATCATGGAATTAAAATCTTCCATAGCTTTAAAGATAGGCAAAGCCCCTCCCAATCTTTCACTAGCATTAGTAATGGTATTAAAATCTCCCCCAACACACCACGGCCCCATGCTAGAGGAAGCAAAATTACATAATTGATCCCACAGAGACAACCTGCCAGTTCTGGAACAAGCGGCATAAACAAAAGAGGCATTACAGTTGAAATTAAACATGTCAATATTAACATGAACAACTTGAATAAAATCCCCTAGAATATCAATTTTAATAGTATCCTTCCACAAAATCCAAATTTTATTAGAACAATTCGCAAAATAATGGGAAAAACCCAAATTAGAAGCAGTGGCAATAATTTTATCCGATCTAATCATAGGTTCAAGTAAAACTAATAAGTTGATGTTATGAATTCTACAAATATTCTTAACTCTATTCCTAGAATCCTTACCCCCCACCCCTCTAATATTCCAGATAAGAGACTTAACCATTAGAACTACCTTTAAATTTAGTTTGAGTTCTAGTGGATCGTGGTGTAGCCGGGAACACCTGTTTACCTTTTTTCTTTTCTCTTTTTTTACTAACATTTATGAACTCCTCATCCCCTAAAGAATTAGAAGTAGAGCCTTCATCCTCACATTTTTCAGAATCGTCTTCCCCATTTTCACTATTTATAGATTGGTTTGTGTTGTTTTTATCCCCAATAACCGGAGGAACAAATTCTCCTTCTTCACTGTCACCAAATGCAGAATTAACATTAATAGGAATATTAGCAACAATATTTGACAGCTTTGTATCCAGAATATTAGCATTTGTATTCAACAGCTTTGTATCTAGAATAGTCTATTATTAATTAAGATTAACTAGAACTAGAGTTTACGTATTGATTTGTTTACCTTGCAATGAATGCAATGGAAAATTATTTTTTCTTGTTAGGCGATATGCTCTTTATATGATTTTTATATAAATTCATGTAAGAATAAAGAGCCTACAATGTGTGGCTAATCAGTGGGTGACAGTTTATATTTTACTTTTCTTTGCTTGGTTATATATTTTATTTTGTGTTTTAATATTAACTATTTTATATAAATATTTAGGAACATGTCAGTTATATAAATATTCAGTGAACAATAATGTAATTATATTTTTTTTCAATGGTTGATATTCATCCATTTGTCAATCGTAGAGATCCCAATCAATTTCTAGTCAAGACTTTAACTCCAGGCTTCAATCTAGCATTTAATTAAGCTTCAATCATATTCGGTCATCCTCAATAATCCTTTTGATTATGGTTGGTGTAGATAATCCAAATTAAACCAATCAAATTAAAAATTCCTTTTAAATATAGAATTCCATAACAAAATCTAGGGTTAAGGGCGGTCTTGAAACCCTTTTTGGGTGATTTTTCTTACACCTTGAAATCTAGTCAAATGAACTTTGATTCTTTATCTGTTAGTTTCATATTGATCAGACAGTTCCTAGGGTCAACTCTCCAAATTTGAGCCCAATCAAAGGTTAGTTAGTTTCATATTGATCAGACATGTTCCTAGGGTCAACTCTCCAAATTTAAGCCCAATCGAAGGCCTCTAACCTAAGAATTTGAATTAATTTCCAAATGATGTAAAACCTTCAAATATTTATAACATATGCCACTAGACCCTCCAGCCTATGAATTTTGACCTTAGGACCTCCCCAATACCCTTAACCATGTCCATAGCCTTTGTTATGATATGTTGACAAGTAATTTGCATTTTGCTAGGCCCAGTTTGACCAAGAGTTCACTATCAAAATGACCAAAATGCCATTTAAGGGCAAACTTGTACTTTTCTCCAAAAACTAGCATGGTATAGTCTATTTATTCCTTGAAACCTACTCCATTTAATCCAAATTATAATTAGGGGTACATTGGACCCAAACCCAGATTTTGGCCTGACCTTTTTGACCAAATCAAGCATGGTTGACCAAAATGCCACATAAGGGACAAAATGGTCATTTTAGGTCAAATGACCATTCCAAATTTATTGGTCCCAAATCAAACCCCTGGTTTGACCTGGTTGATCAAGTCAACCTAAGTTCACAAGATCTACCATTAACCCTTCTTCAAGTTCAATCCAGATTTAATTTAACCTTGGATCCATTCAAAGTCTCTTAACCATGTCTCCCACTGATTTGAGCTTGACTGACCACTTTAACCTAGTCAATAATTGAGCTAGTTAATTGGACCCATGGCTAGTCAAAGTTGGTATATATAGCTCAATTTAATGTGCTCAATAAATCCAACCTATTCAAATCTCGTAAAACCCTTGATTCCACTCCAATGTGTAGTTTAAGTGTATTTAAACTCTCCTTAAGTCAAACTCTTATGAGTTTGACGCAATCAACTCCTTAGACTTGGTCAAACCCCTTTCTTCTTTTCAAACCATCATTTATATTCAATCAAACCTTTAATAAACCTTTAATTCTACCTCATGTCATGGTTTGAGTGAGCTTATGTCCATTATGACTAAAATCGTGGTGGATTTGACCAAGTCAACACCTTACATTTGATCAAACCTTTTCATACACTTGGCTACTCACTTAAACTCTCTCTATATGGCTTCACACTCCTTCCATCCCACTCAACCAAAATGCATACACCTCCTTAGATTTCATCTTAGTTAATTTCAATAGCTTAACTAGTCCACTAGTCAATCCAAACTCAAAAGAAATCATCCATGGTCAACCTTTCCTTCAAGCTTCAAAGCACATTGCTTCATGGACTTGGAGTTCACTCAACCAGTAGACAAAAACCACTCCTTATCCACCTCATCAGTCAACAAGCCCAATTGATAGGTCAAACCAACGAACACAAGGATTTAAGTCACCAAATAATCAACCTTCCCTTTAAATCTCAAGTGCATTACTTCAAATCATTTGAAGTTTACCCAACCAATGCCTAATTACCTTTTTAATTCCACATCAGCTTTAGTTGACTTTGAATAGTCAAAAAGAAAAAAAATAGCTCAATCAAGCTTAGGTACTCAAGCTCTCATAAACTTTTCAATCCTTCTTAAATCCCCTAGATTTATTTGCCCAAATGAGAGCCAAAGTTCTATTAAAAGCTCTCTGACCAAGCCTTAGACCTGGTTTAGCTTAAAGAGGCAAGAGTGTTCCCCCTCCCACACTAAGTCACTAATTAGAATGGGGATCCTCCAACCTTTTTCCCCATCATCCAACAGCATTGGAGGCAGGTCTATGATCTAAGGGAGGGGTGTTATAGATCATAACTATCTAAGGTAAACCCTAGGGCTTAACTTAATAAGAAAATGGCCTCATTTCAATTTTTCATTCAACCTCAGCCTCCAAGTGCCTTCAAGAGCATTTTTCATTTCATTTCACTCGCCCAGCAATCCCTCTACCTTTCCCTAGCAAAAACTCACCGGTCAAAGGCTATTATTGGCTACTTCGTTAATGAACTAGCCACCTACTCCATTTAGACCGTGCTTTCTTAAAGGATAAAGTGTGTGGATAATCTGCAAGCTCAGATAACTCAAAATCTAAAAAATTCATTAGTTAAATCTTTGTAAAATATAAACCCTACCTCTACACCTTTGGTTTAAAATAGCATTTTGAAAAGCAGGTTTTAGACCAAACAAATAGTACCCCACTGATTCTCTTCAAACATAGAAGTTTTGTTTAAAATTTTACTTGAAATGGTTGACTTTTTTTAGAGAATGAGACATTTTTTATATTTCTTGGGCTTTTCGTCTAAGCCATTCAAGTGTACAAAATTTGTTCCCCTGATCCCACGATGATCGGTCCAGATCTCTTCTTTATACGATTCTCTTCATGCAAATAATCTTGTCATCTAGATGATTATCATCCAACTCAATCTACATCATTCAATCCAAACCGCAGATGCTCTAATAGCATCTATGGTTTGCTCACTCGGATAAGTGACGCGCGAAGCCGCATTGCCGCATCCCACAATAATTGTTAATGATTGTTGTGATGCAATCAATGGCAATTATTACGTATCGATGCCGCGATTTTGATCCACGACCTAGAGAGGGCCGTGTGGCCACCCATTTACACATTTTTGATCTGATAGTCTAAACAGTATCACATGGCCTGCAGTCACCGTTGTCGTCACAATCCAGAATTTAATTATTTTTAATTGATTTATTATTATTTTAAATTAATAGGAACTTTGAAAATTCATAAAAAATTATTCTTTTACCTAAAAATTTTAAATAAAAACTCATTTTTCTCTAAATTAAATCCTCTTTATTTAAAAATTAAAATTGAGTAAAAATATTTTATAAGTATTAAATAGTTTTAAATATTTGATATTTGGGTTTTTAATTAATATTTATTTAAATATTAATCCAAATATTTTAAAGTTCTATAAGAATTATTTTCAAGGTATTTTTAATCTGTAGTGAATTTTCCAGACTTTTTTTACCCTACATTTTAATAGTTATTTAATTTAATTTAAGCTAGAGTTATATTTAAATTTAACTTTTAAATGTCCTTATGCTTGGAATTTGACATGAATCTATTCAGTTAAACCACTTCATGAAAGGTTTAAACAAAGCTTAATCTTTAACAAGTTGAATCAATAAAATTAAATGCAAGCACAAAACTCATTTGCCTCAATCCAATTGTTTTAATTTACATAATCCATAATTAGGCATTTCGCTTGCTCTTGGATTTGATTGATGATATCCTTAATAAATGTCTCCTTTATCATGAATAGTTAAGGGTAGCATCATGGTATTGACCTCATGTTTGTATGAGGTTAGTAAGGGCCCTGCTAGATTCCAAAATTAATCCAGACCTTAGGATCTATTCCTTCAAATATTTACGGCCTATGTCACTAGACCTGCCACCTAGTGGATCTTTGTTCTTAGAGATTTCTCCAAAGCCTCCAACCACTTCAAAACCCTTGATTATGACCCATTGAGCACTAAACTTCACTTTGGTAGACCCATCTTGACCCCTAGTTGACCAGGGGTCAAAATGACTAAAATGCCCTTTAAGGGCAATATTGAAGTTTTCTTTAGACTTAAATATGACCTTTTCAATTCTAACCCCAAAACCTCTTCCAATGCATCCTAATCGCCACTAGGAACACATTGGACTCAAGCCCTGACCCTGGTCAAACCTGGTCGACCAATTCGACCCTTTTGACCAAAATATCCCTTAAGCGGTTCAAATACCCATTTCAAACCAAATGACCTCCAAATTGCTTGGAACCACTTCCGGAAAGTTTCAAATATCAAATCAAACCTGTCCGACCCAAACCCAGGGTCAACCTGGTTGACAAAGTCAACCTAGGTTGACCAAACAAACCCTTTAGGGTCAAAATAGGCACTTTTATCAAGTTGATCTTTCCTGACCTTGGGACCACCTCCCACAGACTTAAAATATCATTTTAAACCTATCCAAACTTGAACCACCCCTTTGATCAAACTAGCTGACCCAGTCAACCTAGGTTGACCAAATCAACCATTAAGCCTTTTCTACTTTGAGTGAATTTTCAAACGCATTTGAACCCTTCCAACCAACCCAACCAATATTCAAGACTCTCTCAACTGCCACCTCAGTAGTCAAGAAGGTTAGTTGACTGGTCAATATAGTCAACAAACTTCTCTAAAGGGATTTTAAATGGTTAACCCTATCAAGCATTGATCCATTGCTTCATGCATTGAACCCAAAGCATTCTATCAATGTTTGAAGCCACCTTGGATGCCACATCACTCTTCTTGAGTGTTTGACCAGTCAAATGGTGAAGCAATTGATTTGGAGAGGTTAAAGTAGTCAAATCATTATGTTTAGACTAATCCCCTCTAATCCAATCCACGCCAATAGCTCTAATCCTACTATAGAAGCTTCTTAGGGCTTATCCCAGCCCTTAGATCAAGATCAAATGGCTCTTGATCAAGCCATGTGTTCAAAGGGGCAAAAAGGATATTTTACACCTCATGTACCCCTTATCCTTTGATCCACCTGCTCCCACCAATTCCTTGGACAGATAGCTTGATCATGGACACTCCCTCAGTTGATCATAACAATCCATTTAACCTAGAGACAAGTGAATAGAGCAAAATATCTTAGTTAAGGGAATCCTAATTAAAAACTCTCTCACTCGCTTAATTCCTCTTCCCTAGAGATAATCCAGCCCCAAAAACTCTCAGAAACATTCTCCAGGCCTTCCCCTAGCAAGTCCAGGCCTTCTCCCACCGAAATCTAGCCTCCAAAGATATATTTGATGAAGAGAGAGAAATCTAGAGAGAGAATCAGGTTATTCATGAATAACTTCAAATTTAGCTAGATCCAGCTCCTAAGATCTTCTACAAAGTTGAAGAGGATCTTAGTAGCTTTTTAACAAGTCCAAGAAATCGAACATCCGACGGTTGGATTGTATGTTATGCCCATTTGAAGTTTAAATTTCAATTTGGAACCGTAGCAAATTTACAATGCATGGAGCCTCCAAACTCCAGGCACTGTTAGACTATGTTACCCTCTAGCTACAGTTTAAATTTTATGCAATTTCATTGAGTATTTTGGGAGATATAAGCATTTGAAATTTCATATACAAAATCAACGGGAGAAGATCTGGACCGTCCGATCAAAGATCGGACAGACCAGATCGCGCCATATCGCGCGTCTTCTTCCAGATTTGAACGCGGGTGCTTACGTGGTTAAGTGGCTGGCCCAAGCCAGCCATTGGGCGCTGCCATTCCGGTGCCAATGATTGCTGCCGGCGGTCAGCTTGACCAAAAATGGTTAAAAATAATTGAGAAAAATGCCCAGATTTTCCAAAATTCTTAGAAAATGGAATGTTTCACCAAATTGGACATTTTTGGGCTCGTTGGAAAGAGAATTTAATGTAGTATTTATTAAAAGTAAAATTAAGTTAATTTGGTCATTGTGTTTTGAGATATTATTGATTATTTGAAATCAATATTTTATGAATTTCTCATAATCCAATGGTCAATTAAGCCCCAAATTTTGGTGGAAGATTATTAGGTATATTAGGCATGATCACTAATTTTTCTAGGGTCTGATACCCAATGGATTTTTGTGATATGAATTTTCAAGGTAAAGGGTCCATTTTGGACCTTAAATTTTAAAAATTCATAACTCTCTTAACTCTTAGTGTTTTGCTGTGAAATTTCTGTGGTGTGAATGCATGTGCACAAAGGTTAGACACACTAAATTTTAGGCTAATTTGAATAGTAGAGACACCTAGGAAAATTATTTAAGAAAATGTCCAGAAAAGTTAGAAAATTCCTAGGGCATTATACACATACCCAATAGAGGTCACACTTGAACACAGTAAACACCTAGGAAAAATATTTAAGAAAATGTCCCGACAAGTTAGAAAATTCTTAGGGCATTATACACATACCCAATAGAGGTGACAGTTGAACACAGTAAACATAGTGATATTTTAAACCTTACGTTCAAATTTCATCCAATTTGGATCTCATTAGGTCAGAAAATTAAACAAGCCAAAATTAGTCCCTTAATTAAGCTTTAAAACTTCAAAAAATTTCAAAAAATCAAGTTTAAATTAAAAAAAATACAAACAACCCCTCAAACTGACCAGAATTAAATCATTAATCAATGAAAAATAAAATCAATTTAATTTGACAGCAAATTCTAAACTTTATTTAATTTAAGTGAATTTGAATATTTAATTTAATTAATAATAATAATAATTAAAATTCCAAAAAATTTTGAAATACTTTGGGAATCTATCCTTGGTCATTCTAAACCTATGGAGTTGATTCAAGGAGTTGGTATTTATTTGGAGCAATCAAGAAACCTCTAAATAAACAATTCAAAAATTTAATAAATGCATCAAACTTCAAAATTTCATAACTGAATGTAAAAAAATCCAAATTGACCAAACTCACTTGCAGTCAACTCATAATGATGTCTAATATTTATTAAAAATATCAAAATTCCAGAAAACCATTAAATTAAAATCAACTTTTGGTCAACCTAAGTCAAAATTAGTTCAAAATTTCATAATCAAAACTTCAAACCTTCGTAATAAAATCCAAAAAAAATCCAATTTCAGTGTACTTATAGTATAACTGATCGTATTGAGGTCTAGTATTTTAATAAAATATTAATTTTTTAGAAAACATTCTTAATCAAAAAGTCAACTTTTGACCCCTTAATTAAATGATTAAAATATTCTAGAAAATTCATAAAAACTCAAAAATCACTTTAAAACCCCTTTTAATCTTAAAACCAGTAATCAATCAACCTTAATTAAAATTTATTAACCTTTAAAGTTTAAACAAATCAAAACACTTAATCATACCGGGTATCATTGGGTAACCTATGCCTATGAGGCTATTAGCTTAACCTCAAGGAAGGTGAAATAAACTTCACAGCCTCAGTGATCAACAAAGGTGGTATCCAACCAACAATTAAAATCAACCTCAAAATTAATTTCAAATCATTAATACTTAAACTCAAATTTAAATCATTCCTTAAGTCTTTCAACCAATCAAAACTTCAAATAACTTTGACAAATTGCCCTCCATAGGATATATCCAAACCACACGGCCTACCTCACACACTTTAGATGGTTTTCTAGGACAACCAACTCTAGTTTTAGGATAGGCCGGTGTTTACTTTTCCACTGTATATCAGGTTTTCGAGCTTTCTCTGCATGCTGGTTGTTAGCTTAGAATTGATTTACTGTCTATTTATTTATTTATTTAGTGCACTCTGTTGAGCATTTAAATTTCAAATATATAAACTTCTTGAGATCGATTATAACTGCTTGGGATTATATATAACTACTGATTATTAGGATGGCCCTGTAGGATCAAGTCTAGATTTTTTAATTTTGCTTAATGTAATTTTATATAATTTGAGTTGTATATAAAGTGATTTGAGTTGGGATGTTTAGATCATACTTGAATTCCAAAGAGGAGAAGAAATCCCTAAAGGGGAGAGTCTTCATCCATTCAAAAGATCAAATTTGGATGCTTTTCAAGTATCCAAAGAGGAAAGATAAAACCCCGTTCAAGGGGGAGTTTCTTTTCATTTGGATATCCGAAACCGACGAATCAAGATGTTTGTGAGAAGATAAAGAAGTGGATAACGAGAAGAATCCCAAATCTCAAAGTCACTTGAGTCTTAGGATTAGAAACCCGGGTTGTTGTCAGTAGTGCTCGGCCACTTTACTTTCAGCAGACCCTGATTTGTAATAAGCAAGGAAACTTTGCCTATGGACATTTATTAATTAATTTGTTTATATTTGATGTTTGATGTGGTTACGTATAGAATTACCTGCTTTTTAAAGTTTTTTGGCATTTTTGTGCCGCCTTTATTTTTGCCTGGACTCGTGAGACTCATAAGGGTGTGAAAATTTTTATACTCATAACTTTAAAGTTTAAGATTTTAACAAGTCTGAACAACATAGAAAGATAACAAATTTAGCGAATTAGCTGGGGATCGACCCCGGGGTCGCATGTATATTTCTACACTTCTTCTCTCATTGCTTTAGACCCATCCCCGCCTGCGGGTAGAGTCCGGATAGTCTGACCTATGAGGCTGAGGTACCGGACCTGGGGAAGTCCAGTCTTCTAAAAATTATTTTATAAGCCTATTTTTTAACTTTCAAGCATACTTGATTTGAGGTTATTAACTAGCATGCATTGCATTTGAAATAGATTTAAAATAGTCAAAATTTTAATTGCATTAATCCTTAGCATTTTGCACCCAGCATAAGTCATAGGCCAATTAAAAAAATATCTAGATGTCGGCCCCAACTCTCCAAAAATTTAAATAAAACATCCCTACCACTCTTTCATAAAAGACCAAATTTATTTATTTTAAACCGATTAGGTGGTTAGCTGGCTCCCTAATCCAAGATGGGGTAAGTCCAAATTTGCACGACAATAGCTAGGTTCGGGTTACTTTTTAGTACCCATTTTAGACTTAGGTTCTGAGGAAGGCTCGGGTTATAAGACCTCAAACTCCGAGAATCTAATCCTAATTTTCTAATAAAATTTACCATTAAATTAAAAATCTCTTTCAATCAAATTAGAGCCCAACACTTAGGATAAGCTAGAGTGTTTTCTGAATTATTTCAGAATCTCAAAACACTCCCTACTCCTCTTCCTTTAACTTCAGAAATAAATGTTCAAACTTAATCCAATCCCTGTTGAATTTCTAGCCCTTACCTCGTTTGATATCTAGCCTTAAAATCTAAATAAAATTTTATATTGCTATTCTAATCTAGAGTATTCATAGGATACTCCATTTTCTTACGATGTAATAAACTACGAGGGCTTGCGCTTGTAAGAGATTTAGAAACCCAGATCTAATTTTCAAAATAAAATTTTTCAAAACCTTTAATTAATTCTCTTTGGAAAAATTAAATATAACGATCATTATTATCATTTTCAACCGATCGATAGAGATTGATATCTTCTTTCTTCGAAGAGATATATCAATTATTATCATGGTTTTGATTATGAAATTAATGATCTTTTATCTAGATTAGCATAGTCAAACACTTGATTAAATTCCATTTTGATCCTCCGGGGTCAAATGTGATTCTTTCATGAGTTTGACTACGATAATCAGGATGAATTCAAAATTTTATAATTTGAAACCAGTAGGGAATGATATGTTCACCTCCCGAGGTGATATATTGTTCATAATGATGTGTTCAATTTCAAAATTCAAAAAAAAAAATCTTCCTAAAGAAAATTAATATTTTTCAAAACTATAATTTTTTAAGTGATTACCTTTGCCAAATAAATAGATCAATTAAATCTAGATATGGTCAATTTAGGATTGATTGTGCCCAATCATTGCATGTGATCCAATCAAGCATTTCAACTACTTAAAACCATTCAATTAACCTCCAAACGCCTCCCATGGACTACCATTCTTTTCTTTATTAGGTTTGACTAGTTTCGTTAAACTAGTCCAAACTATCAGAATCTCTCAAATGGTCAAACTCCCTTATTCAAAATCTAATGCCTTATCTTTAAACTCCTTTCAAACCACCTCACCACCACTTAAGAACTTCCCTACATGCCATATCAATAACCCTTGACGAAGTTGAAGGTTCAAATGGTCAATAAAAGATAATATGAGCTCGAGTGATCAATAATCCTTAAATAAATCATTCCCTCCAAACTAGCTACTCTAAAGACTCTAATTTAATTTTGAAGTCATTCTAAAAAGCTTATAAGCTTAGTTAAGTCATGGATTTATCCCTAAGCTAGCCAATGGTCCCCTTCTCCCACGTAAATATAAAGTGTCCTTTACACATCATTATCCTTTCTTTATCCTTTTCCCTACCTCTTAATCACCCAGGGATAAGTGTCACACATCTTAGAATACTTCCAAATATATCCAAGCCCTCTATTTAGCTCCTAGGGTTTGAATTAAGTTAAGTGTGCAAAATGACTCATTTAAGCTCGTAGCATTTTCTTACTAACACATAGCCTTTGAGAGCTAGTTCTAATTTCATTTTAGCTCCAAAGGACTTCCTCTACAATCCTAAAGTGAAATCCTGCAAATTACTTATCACTAATGTTAAAATTCTATCCAATCATGCTTAAAGTCTATCCAACTTCAACAGACATTCATATAGAGCTTATAAAGTTGAGTCATATACTGCATGATTTTTTTATAAATCTCAACAAGTCAAATAAGCCCTAAGACACCCTCTTAGATCCAACCAATTGTGGTAAATCCTAAACCCTAGCTTAAGTAATTTAGATCAAATTAGCTTTTTGAATAGTGTGTTTCAGACCATAAAAACACCTCCCCAATATTCATGATGCTCCACTAAATCTTAGTTTAAATTTTTTAGACATTGGTTCAATTATTTTTATAAACAGGGTTTTCTTCATAATTTAGGGTTTAATCAATCAATTTTTATACAATAAAAAATATGGACCTTTGATCTCAAGATCAGTGGCACAGATCTTGTCGATTTAACACTTATATGAACTATGTAGCTCTTTTGATTATTTGGATTTCCATACTTTAG